>NC_089845.1:121132455-121312455 GCF_035609145.1 Eleutherodactylus coqui
CAAAGGGAAGGACCCACTGCGTATATTCAATGAACAATAACTGTGTTGTGGCCCTGCCTACACAATTCTGTCCCTGTAGTATCAATGGAGGGTGCAATGCTCTGCACAGACGATTTTTAGAAAAAAAAAAATATGCAACACTGCTAACAGCAGCCAGCACAGTACTGCACACGGTTAAATTTGGCCCTAGAAAGGACCGTTGAGGTTCTTGAAGGCTACACTCACTGCTAACACTCTCCCTGCCTATGCACCACTTCTGTCCCTAATGCCGGGTGCAATGCTCTGCACTGCCGATTTTGAGGAAAAAAAAAAAAACACTGCTAGCAGCAGCCTGCACACAGGTAGATGTGGCCCTGAGAAGGACCGTTGGGGTTCTTGAAGCCTACACTGACTCCTAACGCTCTCCCTACAGCAGCACCAGCACGATAGTACTTTCCCTCAGCTAACTCACAAGGCATGTGTGGCGAGCCGCGGGAGGGGCCGACTTTTATACTCGGGTGACATCTGATCGCCCCAGCCACTCACAGCAGGGGGGTGGTATAGGGCTTGAACGTCACAGGGGGAAGTTGTAATGCCTTCCCTATCTTTCAATTGGCCAGAAAAGCGCGCTAACGTCTCAGAGAGGAAACTGAAAGTAACCAGAACACCGCGTGGTGCTCGTTATGAGTAACGAGCATCCCGAACACCCTAATATTCGCCCGAATATCAAGCTCGGACGAGTACGTTCGCTCATCTCTAGTATCAACCCACTTGTCCTTCTTTAAAGCCGTATCTGAACTTGTTGCCTTTCAGTTGGCAAAACACCCCCCACAGCCCAGACATATGGACAATACGGGAGAGGGTTGTCACATGTACTACACAACCAGTACTTGCAGGAAACTCCCGCAGCGTCTTCAATGTTGCAGTAGGCCTCTTGGCCGTCTCCTGGAACAATTTCAGACCCCTTTGTGTTGTAAGATCTTTATGGACCAACTAAGAAAATATCTGAAAAATCCTCCTAGAAGAGCTGAACTTGGGGGGCGTGGCCAAGCCTGCAAAGTGTGAGGACGCACTGAAACGTGGCTCCGGAGCCATAGAGGCTTTTTAGGCATCTTTTGGCATATTATAGCCAGCAAGTGCTCCCCACACTAAAAGCAAGACCTTACCTGCAGTGTGAGGATCATTTAGAGCGGTTTCCCCACGAAATCGGGACATCGGGAGGCTCGGTGCGCTGAGCCAGCACGGAGTCCGGCAAGGGAGCGGGAGTGAGGAGAGAGAGCGGTGCGCATAGAGAAGCTTCGGAGGATCTGTTTCCCTGCAGCAGAAGATCCCTGGTGAGCGCCTGTCGGCAGCGCCGGCGGAGGTGAGCTGAGGAGAGCCAGGAGAACAGGGGCGGCTCACGGGACACTTCTCCGGTAACCTGGGAGTCTCGGTGCGCTGTGCGCTGAGCGCGGAGCCGGTACAGAGTCCTGCACGGAAGAGGAGAGGAGAGAGAGCGGGGTGTGCAGAGGAGCCGCATAGAAACTATTCCCCTATAGCGGAGGATCCCCGGTGTACCCCTACCGGCAGCGCTGGCGGAGGAAAGCTGAGGAGAGCCCAGAGAATAGGAGCGGCTCACAGGACGTTTATTCAGACAGCCCCGTGAGCGGGAGCCACGGCAACAGGCAAGAAAGAGAGAAAAACAACGTTCTCAAAAGCAGTGAGTACCGGAGACCCTGATAAGCCTTCCCACATACTAGGCATGCTCCCCAGGGCTTAAAGATTGCTCATCTTACTTTGAACGCCAACTCCCTGCCAGCAAACCCGCTTCCCGCCAGAATTTCCCGCCATCCAGCCCCCCCTCCCTCTCCCCCTACAGTGTCTGCGGCCATTACAGAGTGCAGTAGCTCTCTATTAAAGGAGCTGTCAGCCCAAACGGCACAAGTTTTAGCAAGACAAACTCTCCTTAAAGGGCACTGCCCTAATTTTTCTCGGAGCTGGTTTATCCAGCTCCAAAACTCTTTCAATTTTTGAAGGCTATAGACGCACGCAGGCTAGCACTGCAACTCACAAAACAATTTTTTCCTTTTTTTTTTCTTTTCTCCATCACTAACAAGCAAATAGCCCACAGGCTTGCTGTAAAGAAAAGAAGAGACCCCTCCAAAAGCATAGTTCAAACCTTCTACGGAGCTGTATCACACAGATCCGTGGAAAATTTTTCAGGACGATAGAAATAAGTCTGCCAAAACCGCAAAATTCAACTTTTCCTCTGTCATCTTAAAACACCATCTTCCCATGGGGTGAAACTCGCCTACAAAGATGACAGGCTGAATTCTAACTAGTGTGGAAGAAGTTGCACCTTGACCTGACCCATAACGCCGGGCACAATAATATACGACTGATTCCCGGGACCTTTCTGACCGTCAAACAAACTCCAACAAACCCCTTACAATCGCATAAAATGGTGAAGGGAAGCAGAGACCGCAGTGGCGATCCACCAAATACACCAAGAGGACAAAAAAATCAAGTTGACATGCAGAAATTTCTAAAAAAGAAAAACTCACAATCTCCAAGCACCTCTGCAAAATCGCTTCCCCCACAAAACACCTCTGACCAAGCAACCCCAGATTCAGAGCTAGACAGCGACATGGAAGAGGAAGAGTGCGACCTCAATACCCAAATATCTAAATCCTTCCTTCAAAAAGCACTACTGAAAGTCACCCAACCAATAATGTCAGAACTAGCGGATATCAAAACCGAGTTACAACAAATGGGCCACAGAGTGGAGGACCTGGAAGGTTCATGCTCAGCCATCATAGAACATGCAAAAGCCACCACGCAAGTGGTGGGGGTCCACCGTTCATACCTTGATCGTGCGCTTACCTTAATCGAAGATCAAGAAAACCGTAGCAGACGCTGCAACATCCGGATAAAAGGGCTACCGGAATCTTGGGCAGCAGAATCCTTACGCAAAGTGGCTGAAGAGATTTTCACTGACTTACTGGGCGAAGAGAGGGCCACTCACATCCAAATCGAAAGAATTCACAGAGCAATAAGACCCAAACCAAAAAACGGAGACCCGCCAAGGGATGTTATTTGCGGCCTTCTCTCCTTCACAGACACAAGTGCCATTTTAAATGCAGCAAGAACTCACCAGACATTTAAATATAACGATGCGACACTACTCTTCTTCCAAGACATCGCGCCATCTACTCTGGCAAAAAGGCGGATACTGCGACCGCTTCTAGAAGCTCTGAAATCAAAAGGAATTCAATACTCCTGGCTGTTCCCATTTGGCCTAGCAATCAATGATGCAGGACACAGATTGACGGTCAGAACCCCGGAAGATCTCGAGGTGATTTGGCAACAACTGAAAATAGATCCAATAGATATACCTTCCTGGATGCCGACACAATACGATCTAACTATACCACCGCTTCCGGAGATAGAGCCTTGGAAGTTAACAACAAAGCTCAAATCACCCAGAAGCAAAAAACATGGCGCAAAAACCTCATCTTAGGACACTTTAAGAGTCTTTTCCTCGTTGTTGGAGTGGTGATGGTCCCCCAGAGGAGTGGCGCTGTGGACTAATGAGAGTGAGACCCAGACACGAGACTTTTGCTTTCTGAGTAATGAGCGGACTTCCTCACACTGTTTTTTTTCAACAGTAACGTTATTGAAAAAGAGACACTGGCGGGCTCCTCCTCGCAATGCTCAAGAATTCACAGGAGACTCCTCGGGCTGTCCTCTCCGTGTACGTCCAGACCAGCATGAGAAGAGGGTATGAGCATCGGAGGTTAAAGTAAAATGTTTTGAGTAAATTCTGTGTTGCCAGAGGTATTTAGCCTTTATTGGTCGGGATTGTGCATTGGGGGGTTCGGGCCAGGAGGCTGGGTCCTGGGGCTGGGTGGGGCCCGGGGGCCGTACGGGGGTCGGCCCGCCGGGTTCCCTCCCCGCCCGGGGATCACAGCGCGAGAGCGGTTTGATCAAGTTGGCTCACTAGCTTACTCTAGTTATAAGAAGTTCCTAGGAAGAATGTGTCATATGGGCTACGAAGGATACTGTTGCACTTATTATTGTTCTATGTTAACGTGCCTTTCTTTTTCCTTCTACCTCTCACCTCGTCCACTTTCTGCTGCTCCGACTAGCCTTTCTCCATACCCAGGTTAAGCCAAAAACACCAAGACTTTGCCGGTAGAGGGAGGTGCTCGCCCAGCGGGCGGAGAAAAATTCTCCAGACGGCATAAACGGAACAGAGAATAACATCCGACCACGCGCCACCAGGGGAGGCCACACATGTGAGTGAACTTACCACACACTGAACTCCAACACCTGCTCTTATTTAAGGGCAATACCGAGATGAGAAAGACACCGACAACAGAGACCCGTAAGGGGAGGTTGTCGGGGTGCTTCTGATCCACACAAAACAAACACAGAACATAAAACAGTTGACTGGACATTTACACACCAGTCAAGAACCCAACGTTAATTGCAGACCTTCTGCTAATAGTTTAACCGATTTCCCCCACCCTCATTTTCTGCGAAAACAGACACGTATACAGAACCCAGAAATATGTCTGCGAGACATCTTAACAATGCCGATACCCCACAATACAAACAGAAAAAACAACAGAGGTTCTCCACATCCCCCCAAACAAGTAGCACAACATTTACCACCTTCAACGCTAAAGGCTTAAACTCCCCTAATAAAAGACACCATATGATATGGCTATTGAGGAAAAATAAAACCAAAATCGCATTCCTCCAAGAGACCCATTTTAAAAGTAACAAGATTCCAATCCTCCCCAAAAACTATTTCAAACAATGGTTCCACAGCTGCAACCCCTCCTCAGCCTCTAAGGGAGTCACAATTGCAATTCACAAAGATTTCCCATTCCAGTGTGAAAAACAACTAACAGATACAGAGGGACGCTTTATATTCGTTAAAGGCAAAATAAGAGGAGTCCCATACACCCTAGCTAACATCTATGGGCCCAATACGAACCAATCTAAGTGGCTCACGGACACTCTACATACACTGAGAGCTTTTGCAGAGGGTCAGGTGATTCTGGGCGGGGATCTAAATGTGACACTAAACCCGTTACTGGACTCCTCGAGGGGCAAGTCCCAGGTCTCGCAGAGGGCGCTGAAAAAAATTCATATAGCCTTGCAGGAACTAAATATAACCGACTCCTGGAGATATAGACACCCAGAAGAAAAAGATTTTACATTCTACTCGCACATTCACACCTCACATCAGAGACTCGATTACATTTTTGTGTCAAACAATCTACTGAAAGCAATACACAGTTCTCAAATAGATTGCATAACAATTTCAGACCACGCCCCAATACACACGAGTTTAAATATATTTTCGAACAACCTAGGGGAATGGAGATGGTCCTTGAACGAGTCGATATTAAGAGAAGAGGAATACAAACAAGAGCTGATAAAAAATCTCTCTGAATTCTTCGAAATTAATTCCAAAGACAACACAAATGCTCCCTTGATATGGGAAACACACAAGGCTTTCGTGAGAGGCTTATTCATTTCCCTGGGTTCGAAACTGAAGAAACAGAAACAAAAAAAAATAGATGAACTATTAACAAAAATCGCAGTCTTAGAGCGAAAAAGAAAACTAGCACTTGTAGAAAAGGCACAAATCGAACTTAATTCCCTCAGGGATCAATTAAGAGCAATCCTTGACAAAAAATTCACTAAATCCTCTATAAATTACAAACAAAAGATCTACGCACATGGAGACAAGGGTGGAAAGCTGATGTCAACCCTTATTAAAAAAGAGAGGGAAAAAACCCACATCAAAGAGATTAAAAAAGCCTCGGGAGGGAAAGCCACATCATCTAAAGATATAGCGACAGAATTCCATGACTACTACACAAATCTATACAACATTGAAGGCAAACTCACACAAATAGAGCTTGAAAGAAAACACAAGAACATGGAGAAATTCCTTAAAAAGCTCACCCTTCCCAAGATTAGCTCAGAAGAAGCCACAGATTTACTGACCCCTGTGAGTCAAGAAGAACTGACAGAAGTAATAAATAGCTTCCCTAACGGTAAGAGCCCGGGCCCTGATGGCCTCACTACAGGCTACTATAAAACACTACTACAAAGTCTGGAACCCCATCTTAGAACTACGTTAAACGCTATTATGAACGGAGCCACATTCCCCACACAAACGCAGGAGGCCCACATCGCCTTAATACATAAAGAAGGCAAAGACCCAACCCTATGTAACAACTACCGCCCAATCTCTCTACTGAACGTAGATATAAAAATCTGGGCAAAAATAATTGCTAATCGCCTGAGCAGCATTATACCCAAACTAGTTTCTGATGAACAGTCAGGGTTCGTTAAAGGTAGAGAGGGAAAGGACAACGCCGCCATACTCCTACATTCGATACAATATGCTAAGAAAAAGAACATTCCCCTAATTTTCCTGGGGATCGATGCTGAAAAAGCATTCGATAGAGTAAATTGGTCATTCATGAGAGCGACTCTAGACAAATTTAACTTCCCTAGCCAACTAACCGACGCTGTCTTCTCCCTCTACGCAAAACCCTACGCCAGAATAAAAATTAATGATATCTTATCCCAACCATTTAATATAACAAACGGCACGCGCCAAGGATGCCCACTTTCTCCCACATTATTTATCCTTACACTGGAAATTCTCCTTCAGGCGGTTAGACAATCCCCAGAAATTCGAGGCCTGGAGGTTGGAGGAGATTGTATACAATCTGCTGCATTTGCAGATGATGTGTTATTCCTGATCACAAATCCGGCACAGGGACTCAATAGCTTAAATCTCTTGCTAGATGAATATGGCAGCTTCTCCAACCTAAAAGTGAATACAAATAAATCGGTAATACTGAATATTTCGCTGCCCCCCCACAGGGCAGAAGAAGTGAAGAGATCATCACCATATGTATGGGCAGATCATTCATTAGACTATTTAGGTATCAAAATTTCAAATAACCTGTCCAAACTTTATGAGATCAATTTGGGACCGTTAATTACAGATATCTCATCACTTCTCACCGCATATAACTTTCCAATAATTTCTTGGTTTGGGAGGAAAAACCTAATTAAAACATACATTCTACCTAAAATTCTATACAAATTACAAATGTTACCAATACACATACCCAAATCCTTTTTCAAGGAAATCAACTCACAATTCTCGCGCTTCTTCTGGAAATACAAACGTCCGCGACTAGCATACTCGTTAATGTCTAGAAGAAGACAACACGGAGGTGTGGGCCTCCCTAATATAATGGAATATTACAAGGCAATAAACCTTAATAGATGGTTGGGTATGGTGGCTCCGACCAAAAGCCAAAAGTTAAGGAAAATCGCACAACAAACTTATGGTAACAACCTGATAAGAGATCTGTGGCTTCCCTGCCCAAAAACATACCGAGCCAAAGAATTTAGCATCCTGTTGAGAGGTATCTGCGAGACCTGGGACTCCCTATCACACAGATTGGCCCCCCTGCCATCACCATACACTCCGTTAAGCCTGCTCCCCAACACCCTCAAAAATCCTAAGACTGGGATGCCAGAGAACCTATGGAACATTTTTGAAGGAAATACAATTCAGGATTTTCAAAACATTATGCACGAGGATCCCACCACTATTATTAACTCCCTAGGCATACAAAAGAAACTACAAAATCTCCATATTGCACATATTGCGAACACAATAGCTACATTTAAAAAAGATTACCCCTCCACAAGACCAACTACGGAATTTGAAAGGTTAATAAAATCACAGAATACAGAACGCAGGAAAATTTCCTCGCTTGTCAAAAACTTCACAACACCTCATACATTAAGTAGACCATCTTATATCTCCTCGTGGGAGAAGGAGCTGGACATCAAGCTATCGGAAATAGAAATTAAAACGATATTTAAAGCTTCTTATGGCGCTTCCCCTTGCGTGCGCCTCCAAGAAAACAACTACAAACTATTGTCCAGATGGTATAAAACCCCCGAGTGGTTGTATAACTACAAACTGGCAGATTCAAACAGGTGCTGGAGATGCCAGGAGGAGGTGGGATCTTACTTACACATCTGGTGGAATTGCAAAATAATTAAACCCTTTTGGTCAGCGATTGAAAGCGAAATGCATAGAATTTTGGGAAAAACAATTGACTTGACCCCAGACACGATAATTTTAAATAGACCAAACAAGTCATTCAATCCCCTAAAGGACAAACTGGCCGCTTTTATGGTGGCAGCAGCTAAAGCGTTAATACCCCTCCACTGGAAAAGCCCTGCACCCCCCCCTATTACGATGTGGAAAACAAAAATCAACCAGATATACCAGTTTGAGGAGATCCTTAGTTGGACAAACTCGACATATCCAACATTTTTGACAATATGGTCGCCGTGGGTAGACTCTTGCTCTAGTACCACAACACAAGGCGGATCCCCTGCAGCGGACCCCTCTTGATTTGAGGGGGGTAACTCCACCGGAGCCTCCATAATAGTCTCTCTGAGAGGAGTCCGGATTGCACTGTAATAGAGTCAAAGCCTAGTAGCGAACAAGTAAAGATACTAGCTGGAAATAATCCACCTCACACAACTAACTCAATCCTCCAAAGCCATACACTAGAATAATCTTCCCACACCAACTCTGAGCTATAGCACCTCACAAGACTTGAGACATGACGGACCTACCCCCTTCCGCTTGTAAGACCACAGAGTCTCAGGGTGCCTGGAGAGCTGCCAATTGGGAGATGTCGGGAGGACGTCGCTGGGGCGCTCGCGTCCCTGCACCCCCCCCCCCCCGGTGGGGACGTGACCGCCCGCACACATGCGACAAACCCTGGGATTGGCCTCAGGGATTTAGAGATATGGGGAAATAACTTCAATAACTCCACTATCCATATTTGGAGTAAAGTAGGGGTTGCGTGGAAGACAACAGTTCACGCACCACGCCCACCCAAGTGGCGTTAACCGCAGAACTAAAGTTCGTAGACTGAATACAGAGACTTGTGACCACCCCCCCCCCCCTCCCCGTCCCCCCCCCCCCCCCACCCTTGCCTTTAAGCCTTACTCTTCTGATAAGTTGTAGAGATTTGAATAGTTTAGGTACTTGGATGTGATGATTTATGCCCACTCTGGCCGGATAAATAAAGCCATGTGTAAGTGTCTGACCGGGATGGGCAGTTCAGATACAAGTCAGTTTGATAAGAATATAATGTTATGATGGTAACATACGCATGTAATTCTGTAAGAAACTCTATGTTACTGAAGTTTAGACAAACAGCTGGTACTTATGTAAAGTTGAATACCATGTATGTTAAACTCTTTCAATAAAAAGTGAATTAACAAAAAAAAAGAAGAGCTGAACTTTATATGGGGAAAATCATAATCCTCGTAAATAATGACTACTATTTATCATGAGTTTAAATGCGATTGGCCAATTCTGAATTCAACCACATCCTCAAATATAAGAGGATGCAACCACATTATTTTAATTTTGTTTTGTCTTTTTCACCCCAAATGGTTACAGTTTGTTTTCCAATGACGTTGTACAGATAACGGGCCACACTGAAGGTGGAAATAAAGCTCAAATAATTCTTCTTTGTCAAATTTAGCATGACAAAAACCTGGGATTTTACAGAGGTGTGCAGATGTTTTTATCCATTGTACTTCAGGCACTTTTTTACTTGTAGAGAAGTCTATAAGAACCCCCCACCCCTAAAAAAAGAAACAAAACTGCATACCTAGAGCATGCTGCATTTAGTAAAAAATGTTGTGGACCCCAAAAAACACCTTAAAGAAAACCACCACAAAACAAACAACTTATTCTTACTACTGAGATACAGCTAACATCTGATCATAGCAAAAAATAAACACAGGTCAATCACAGGGTTTATCAGAAAAAAAAAAAATCAGTTGTTTTATGGAAGTTACTATGTATTTTTTTATCCAGAAATGAATGCAAGAGACATGGGAACAATAAAGACAGGACTTCTACTTCCTTACTGCTGGATCCATTTCTGGCTTAGTCTAAAAAAAACTGCATCAAAACTGCCACAAAGACCTGTGAAACCGCCAAAGGGCTCATTCACAAGGTTATCTGTCTGATCCTTCCAATGTGGATCTGGTGAAACATGCAACATTTTCACAGACCAAAACTGTGTGTATTGCCTGCATTATACTTTTTTTTTACGCATATACATTGCATATTTCACGGGCACAAAAAAAAAAAAAAGACGCAAGGAGGCCCCATTGATTCCAAGTGTAAATAAGCAGTGAATACACTGCGAATTTACGCAATCCCATTGACTTTAACAGGCTATATCAATCCATAATATGGATCAAAATAGAATGTGCTGCGATTATTTTCACTCGCTTGAAAAGCACATGTCTGAATACCCCACGGCAAATCAATGGGGTTTCGGTTCTCTGTATTAGGCATGTTAAACATTCGTGCAACATATGTGAAGGGGGCCTTAATCCATGGCAGAAATCTGAGACTAAGGGCTCCTTCAGACGGACATAAGCGCAAATATGCACAAAGCATTGGAACAATAATCTGCACCCAACAGGTCATTCCGTGTAGAAGCACCCTTAGGGTCCCACACACTTGAGATTGCGTTTTTTGTTAACGTGATTTGTTAATGCACAGAGTTGCGTTGCGTTGTGTTTTTTACAATAGAAAGTCCCATTGACAATCGCGTTAACAAAAAAACGCAAACACAAGTGTGTGGGAGCCCTTAGACTGCAGTAATCTATATGATATAATAGTGATAAGCAGAAGCTGGAGAAGACAAAGAGCAAAAGTTTTAATTAAACCCTATTGCAAAAATGAGTGTCAGTCCAACATACATGGATTAAAGGAGATACAGTAAATCACAGTAAATCAAAGTTGCATATATTACAAGTATAAACATATGCTAAGCTGCATAATGGATAGGCAAAAAAAGGTCAGCATGCAAAAACTTCAATAAAAAAATTACACTTTATTAAATAGAATTATTTTAAATTATCACATAACAGAAGAGGTAGAAATAATGCAACCAAAAAGGAAGGCATCTAGCATGTCATGTACATAGAGAGATGTCTCTGCAAAAGATATCCAATGCTGTGACCATCATGTTACACTGTATCCATTTCTTTGGCATCTCAGAATTCCCATTGATAGAGAATAGAGTGCTGACCGCCCATGCTCGGCTAGCACACCCTTAATAGGATGCTACTACAGGGCGAGAAGTGACCCTCGTAGTAACAGGAGAACAGGACACGGAGGTCTCATTCTTGAAATTAGCAGGGGGCTCAGCAGTGAGACCCCTACTGTTCTGCAAGTTATCCCACTTCAAATTCTGGTACAAACCATTTGAGTAAAATCTCTCCCCAAAGGCATCCTGAAGATTAGTTGTCTCCAAAGCATCCATCATCTCATCAAAATGCAGTCTATTCTGATGCGTCACTGCTAGGAAGTGACTGCTGCATTAGACAGTGCACTGATTTTGGCAAAAGGAATACATTTACTTACCTTTGTACACTCCATTGGGCGTAGTCATCAGCAATGCTCCGGCTTTATGCTAAAATACAGATTAAATTATTAGATCTTATAGAGACACACAGACAAACAGACAGAGAGAGAGAGAGACAGAAAGACAGAGATGGATAGACACTCAGGCAGATATGAAATAGATAGATAAATACTCAGATACTGGGGAACACAATTTTTTAGTGACTGAGATGTTAGAACCTTAGTTGTATCCATGTACACATATTGTATTATACATGTAATGACTTCTAATCAAAAGCTGAAGGTACAAAAGATAAATCCCAAGAAGCCTAGAACACGAATAAAACAAAAGTTTATTCATTGTGTCGATGATGCTACATTTCTGTGATTTCTTGCAATGAGATGTTCCTGGACATTCGCGCTGGATGTTTCACCAATAGTCTGTCAAGATTTGTGTATCCCATCGTCTGCAGTCCTGTTCTTCCACAGTCACCAGTAGTCCGCCATCATATATGTATCTCATCGTCCGCAGTCTTGTTCTTCCAAGGTCACCAGTAGTCCGCCATCATATGTGTATCCCATCATCTGCAGTCCTGTTCTTCCAAGGTCACCAGTAGTCTGCCATCATATATGTATCTCATTGTCCGCAGTCTTGTTCTTCCACGGTCACCAGTAGTCCGCCATTGTATATGTATCCCATCGTCTGAAGGCCTGTTCTTCCACGGTCACCAGTAATCCGCCATCATTTGTATCCCATCATCTGCAGTCCTGTTCTTCCACGGTCATCAGTAGTCCGCCATCATATGTGTATCCCATCGTCCACAGTCCTGTTCTTCCACGGTCACCAGTAGTCCGCCATCATATATGTATCCCATTGTCTGCAGTCCTGTTCTTCCATGGCCACCAGTAGTCCGCCATCATATATGTATCTCATCGTCCGCAGTCTTGTTCTTCCACGGTCACCAGTAGTCCGCCATCGTATAGGTATCCCATTGTCTGCAGTCCTGTTCTTCCAAGGTCACCAGTAGTCTGCCATCATATATGTATCCCATCATCCGCAGTTTTGTTCTTCCTTGGTCACCAGTAGTCCGCCATTGTATGTATCCCATCATCTGCAGTCCTGTTCTTCCACGGTCATCAGTAGTCCGCCATCATATGTGTATCCCATCGTCCACAGTCCTGTTCTTCCACGGTCACCAGTAGTCCGCCATCATATGTGTATCCCATCGTCCACAGTCCTGTTCTTCCACGGTCACCAGTAGTCCGCCATCATATATGTATCCCATTGTCTGCAGTCCTGTTCTTCCAAGGTCACCAGTAGTCTGCCATCATATATGTATCCCATCATCCGCAGTTTTGTTCTTCCACGGGCACCAGTAGCCCGCCATTGTATATGTATCCCATCGTCTGAAGGCCTGTTCTTCCACGGTCACCAGTAGTCCGCCATCATATATGTATCCCATTGTCTGCAGTCCTGTTCTTCCAAGGTCACCAGTAGTCTGCCATCATATATGTATCCCATCATCCGCAGTTTTGTTCTTCCACGGGCACCAGTAGCCCGCCATTGTATATGTATCCCATCGTCTGAAGGCCTGTTCTTCCAAGGTCACCAGTAGTCTGCCATCATATATGTATCTCATTGTCCGCAGTCTTGTTCTTCCACGGTCACCAGTAGTCAGCCATTGTATATGTATCCCATCGTCTGAAGGCCTGTTCTTCCACGGTCACCAGTAATCCGCCATCATTTGTATCCCATCATCTGCAGTCCTGTTCTTCCACGGTCATCAGTAGTCCGCCATCATATGTGTATCCCATCGTCCACAGTCCTGTTCTTCCACGGTCACCAGTAGTCCGCCATCATATATGTATCCCATTGTCTGCAGTCCTGTTCTTCCAAGGTCACCAGTAGTCCGCCATCATATATGTATCTCATCGTCCGCAGTCTTGTTCTTCCACGGTCACCAGTAGTCCGCCATCATATATGTATCCCATTGTCTGCAGTCCTGTTCTTCCAAGGTCACCAGTAGTCTGCCATCATATATGTATCCCATCATCCGCAGTTTTGTTCTTCCACGGGCACCAGTAGCCCGCCATTGTATATGTATCCCATCGTCTGAAGGCCTGTTCTTCCACGGTCACCAGTAGTCCACCATCATATATGTATCCCATCGTCTGCAGTCCTGTTCTTCCACGGTCATCAGTAGTCCGCCATCATATGTGTATCCCATCGTCCACAGTCCTGTTCTTCCACGGTCACCAGTAGTCCGCCATCATATGTGTATCCCATCGTCCGCAGTCCTGTTCTGGCATGGTCACCAATAGTCTGCCATCATATGTGTATCCCATCGTCCGCAGTCCTGTTCTGGCATGGTCACCAGTAGTCTGCCATCATATGTGTATCCCATCGACCGCAATCTTGTTCTTCCACTGTCCTTATTTCCTGCAGACATCCTTCCCCCTGTTCATCACTTACATCACCAAGACAATCTGGAAATCCATTCAAATAAGTGCAGATCCTGCAATCTGATGCTCATGTTACACCCTAGTGTTAAAAAACAGAAGTGAGCGTATTCTCCACAAGTTCACCAGAGTTTACGGCCTTCTAGTTCCCAAGGAAATGCTTTAAAAGCATATAAAACAACGACCACGCAGAGGCCTCAGAGCCGTCCACTGAATCTGTAAACGCTGGTCTTTCCTTAGTTCCCAGATTTGTGGTCCATCGAATTTACCTGCTTTTAGCTTCTCCATGCTCATTGCAGGAAGTTTTTTGTAGCTGAAACACGTTCCATGCCTCTTCAATGTCTTTACACGTTGTTTTATCTAACCAAGTGTGATGTACAGTGGTGGCAATATGTATCTTATATACTACTAGTCAGCAAATGCTGGCGGCAAAATAAAGTAACTATAGCAAAACTAGATAATGACATCAGGAATCTCTCAAAAACTAGCGCTCCTAGAACTAAAAACACCCAGAATAAGGTCTAAAATTTCAGGCATCATAAAACAAATTTTTTTAGTAGTGTTATACAATTTAGGCCATTTATGTAAAGAACAGAAGAGCAAAAATGCAGGGTTCTACAGAACGAACTCTATAATTTTATGATGTTCCAGTCCTGCAACTTTTTCATTTTTCCAAGAATGAAGGCAGCAGTTGAACTCGGCTCTCTCCAGCAGTCCCTTTGAAATGAATGGAGCAGTAGCTTTAATATGCGACCGCAACTCCCTTTATTCCTGGACCCCCCACACCTGTGGATACGGGATCACTTGCACTGGTGAGACAACCCTTTTAATGATACTGTTCTAGTCTAGGACGCTCGTCGCGGATATAAAAAGTTGTATCGATATGCAGCCCATTATTTCCCAAACTCTTGTTGCAGACTTTGAACAATACATATTATCGACTCTCTGTCTATTTTTGAAAAGGAAATCCAGAATGAGGATATTTTCTCACCGTACAGGAATCTCTTCTTGTTACAAATTTACGCATCATCTCCAGGATGTCTACATGGACTCTCTTGGCATTGAGAAAAAATAGTGGAGCCCCGATAGAGACAACTTTTAGTCCCTGGAAGAATGACAGAATAAGTATATGAAGATACCAGATAGATCAGATGCACACATTATTGCTCTGGCAGATAGACTAAAGGGGTTTTGTGGTCCTAAACTGTTGATGATCTATTTCCAAGGTAGGTCATCAATAGTTGATCGGCGGGGGTCCTCAATATCAGGATCCTCATTGATCAGCTGATTGAAGTGACAGTGGAGCTTGGAGGAGCTCCATTTTTACTTCTGTGTATACCAGGAACAGCGCCGTACACTGTATAGTGGCTATGCCCAGTATTGCAGCTCAGTCCCTTTAAATCACAGCCATTTTTTGAGAAATAATGCTTGTGTGTCACCAATCCATACCACCAGCACTTTTATGTGCTGGGAGTAACTCAATGTGCTCACCATTATAGTAGAAGGAAGGAGCTATTTAACCAATAATTGAAACTAGGCCCAGGACAAGATCCCACTTCCTATATGGGCCTAGATATGGATTATACATATTTATGATAGGACATCAATAGATTGCTGATGATAGTCTAACTATACTTCCCAACAAGCTTGGCCCACAAAGACGACCTAAAATGGATGGAGCTTATACAAATCTGACCCAAAGCGGTCATTCCTGGGCAGAGCAGGGGGCAGGACCTCATAATGTCTTGCAAAATAGTATTCAAATGTTGGTAAAATATTGTCCAACCACGGAGACTCCCACCTGTCACCCCAATGTATGGGTCATAGTGATCCGTGAAGTTGTCCTCCTCTATATGCTGTGTCTAGTATTGCAGCTCAGACTCATTCACTTGAATGGGTTGAGCTCCTGTACATAAACCCAAAGCATGAGCAAAATTCTCTTCAACTCATGATCATTAGGGGTTTCAGTTGGACCCTATAGATCTACAGGCTAATATTTTGGCACATACAATCCCTTCATTATGGATTGGACTATGATTTATAAAATCCTTACCGGATACTTATCTTCAGTCACTGCATTATATTCTTCATGCATATATACTACACGCATTATCTTGGCTCTGTAGAGTTAAGGGCATTTTTAATTAATTCATAGGTCATTAACCAAGTGAGCTACCATAACTTCAGTCTGCATGAAATACGTGAAGGTGGTTTTTAATATTTTATACTAGAATGTGATATGATCGCTTGAGGTTACAGTCCTGGAGCCTGAGGCTGCACTACTTCTGACACGGGTCAGCAAAAGATCTTGCAGCTTTCACTAAACCAACGCTGCTTGCACTCTAACCCAGCAGTTAACAAATCGGCAACTGTTGGCCTACCGACGCCAGGCGGAAACTGTTGGCCTACCGACGCCAGGCGGAAACTGTTGGCCTACCGACGCCAGGCGGAAACTGTTGGCCTACCGACGCCAGGCGGAAACTGTTGGCCTACCGACGCCAGGCGGAAACTGTTGGCCTACCGACGCCAGGCGGAAACTGTTGGCCTACCGACGCCAGGCGGAAACTGTTGGCCTACCGACGCCAGGCGGAAACTGTTGGCCTACCGACGCCAGGCGGAAACTGTTGGGTTAAAGCACAGGCAGTGCTGGTTTGGTGAACGCTATCAGATCTTGCAATAATAGCACTCTGTGAGGTCACATTTTGCCATGCGGACTTACGGGAAGGAGGAGGGTTACCAACATTGCAAAACCCAGAAGTTCATGCCCAACTCCGGAAGAAGTCCGGCACTTTATGTGGAAGAATGGAGCAATTTTTGCAGGGGTTCTCCACTTCTATACTATTAATGGCCTATTGATGACAGGATAGGTCATCAAAAGTTAATTGGAGGGGGTCTGCTGCTTAGGGCTCACATGCCGTGTGACGTGCACGCAAGTGCGATGTTTCCAATTGAAATCAATGGGAAACTCAATCCTCGAGCATGCATGAAACATATGCACCTGGCGATTGCAATTTTTTAAATCAAAAACGCCTTGCATCCTCTTTAAAAAAAAAACAAAAAAAAACGCACGTTGGCAACTGCGATATTAGGCCGAGTTTCTCAGCTTGATATCACGCTCACCCGTGTGAATGTAGCCTAAGAGTACAATCTAGATAGAAAACAATGCAGAGCTTACAAATGGCGCAGCTGGCTAACAATTGAAGGACACGGGATCAATGCAGTATATACAGATGGTTCTTACCGGGTTATTCTCAGCACGCCAACAGCTATACTAAACACAACTCCGAACAACAGACCCATGTTTGCAGCAAAGCAGATTGTAACCAGGTAAGTGCAGATCCAGATTACCTACAAAGAAAGGAAGTCCAGGACAACAGCAGAAGAATCAAAAGAAGGTGAAGAAGAGGCTGTCCGGGCGTGGAGCGATTTAAGAGAAAAATGGGTGTAAATGTGTTAAAGCAGCTGTACTTACCCGTTCATTAACCTGACAATCCAGCACTGCAGCTCCAGCGGTCGGCCCAGTCTTTGGCGATGAACTGCTACCACCTGACTGCTGCACCATTAAGACACAGCAGCGGTCGCATGCCATTCACTTGGCATCATGGCTTCCGGCATCTCATTGGCTGCTGTGGTCAGGTGGCAAGTTCGTCAACTAAGGCCGGGAGCTGCAGCGCTGGATTGGCGGTCAGTACAGATGCTTTCACTGTTTTAACACATGCTTAAAACAGACAAATATGTGTGCGCACGTTTTTATGCACGCGAAACTCATATCCGCAAAATGTGATAATGCAAACCCATTGATTTCAATGAGTTTGTACTCATGAACACATGCTACGCACGAGAAAAGATAGGACCTGTCCTATTTTTCTGCGTGTTACACAGAAAGCTGCCACAGAAGTCTATGGCAGGTTAAGAAAAAAAAGGGGAAGGGTGTGAGATAGTCGTCCTGTGTACACACCGCCACCAACAGGGCGCTGAGTCGGAAATCACTCAGATTTCGCTTCGTTTCAGCTTCCCTTAAACAAAGTAACTAGCGAGATTCTACTCACTCAGTGTAAACTGGAGTCATTCATCTACGAACGACTGCCTGTTTGCAGTGAATGGAGATGGGCAGCCGGAAGAGACATCCGGTCCGTATTGCCTCCATTCACTGAATGACCATTACCCCTCATAGGAGCGATTGTGGTTGGGACGACTGTCAGGCGCTTATGCACCCAAAAGTTGTCTTGCATAAAAGGTACATTCACCATCAGGGGAGTAACTAAAGGCTCAGGGGCCCTGATGCAAAACGTGAGCTGGGCCCCCCCCTCTATCTGTATCTGTACCCGTACCCATACCTAAACCATGCTGCACAGAGAAAGAACTTGAAGCTTCTGGACCCCAATGCAAAACCTGTAACAGGGTCCCTGACTATAATGCTTTATTCATAGTACTGGGCTCCGTATATGGAGAAGAGAGGCCTTATTGGCCCCCTAGGGCTCCTGGGCCCGGGTGCAACGCCATCCCCTGCACCCTCTATAGTTACACCCCTGTTCACCATGACAAAAACTCAAGGATGTGTCTAAGGCCCGGGCTCACATGGGGGTATCTGGCAGCATGCTAACTGGGAGATGTATGCACATGCGGCACACAGTAAGTACACAATGACTGCATACTGGCTGTATGCCGCTCATCGCCATGTACCATCTTGGTGTGTATGCTCACGTAATACGTGCTGAGATAGGACATGCTGTGATCTTTCTTGCAAGTTGTATGAGCGGCAACATGGCTAACTATGGCAGACTGGTACAGGAAAACCCGTGTGCCGAATACACTTGTACCGACATGCTCGTGTAAGCCGGGCCCAAGCCAATTCCGGGGCACTTTCAGTCCGATTCTTCAAACGCCAATAAATATAATGCAGTGCCATAACGAAGACGCATATTTGTGTAATAAATGGTAGCGTCACAGAGGAGTTCCATTCTTACCCAATCACATTTGTCCACGTTCCAATATTTCTTCAAATCTCTGAATTGGATGAGCATGCCTTTCAGTCCCACAACAATTATAGCTGCCAGGACACACTGCAATAGAAATGCAGGTAAGTAGTTTTTAATTAAAATGTGGATTCAAAGATTGAATTCTCAAACCATAGCTTCCCTTACCATAGGTAGCCAGTATAAGAGTGGTGCGACAAAGTAAATAACGAGCAGGACCAGCACGCACGCTATCAGAGAAGTCACCTAAAGAGCAAAGAAAAATGGATTTCACATATTATCTATTATAATATATACTCTATCTGAACTATTGATAGTTAAAGGAGTTTTTCTGGACTATGCTATTAATGACCTGTTCTCAAGATGGACCACATTGACAAACCTATCATTTGGGATTCCCACCAATCTGCTAAATGAAGAGGTCATGGTGCTCAGTTGAGCACCACAACATCTTCCTAGGCATGTGACATCACATTTGTAGGTCACATGACCTGAGAGCAGCTCAATCTTATTCATGTTAATAGGACTAAGCTGCAATACCAGGCACAGCCACTATACAATCTACAGTGCTGTGCTTGGTATGGACTGAACTTACAGCGGCACTCACAAAAGCACTACTGGCTCTTCAATCAGTTGACTCCCGCCAATCAACTATTAATGAACTATTCTGAGTAAAGGTCATCAAAAGTGTAGTGCCAGAAACCCCTTTAAAAATTGCGCGCCACCAAAATGTTCTTTGTGCTACATTTCTATTATTAGCAGCTGATTGGTGGATCATTTGACCTCTCATAGTCGGCTTAGCTGCACTGAATCTAATTGGTGAGAGCCCTCACTGTAGCTCCGGCCTTTAGACTCATTTATACATAAGCCGATCGTTTGGTTTCATTTTCTATAGTGCATGCCTGATTACAATCCTGTTAACCATTTCCAATTATACCGCCAGGCTTCAAAGAGGGTTTAAGGTTTTATACCTATGGCTTCTTAAAGGGGTATTCAGGCTTTAAAAAATTGATGATCTATCCTCAGGATAGGCCATCAATACCTGATCAGTGGAGGTCCGCTGCCTAGGACCACTACAGGTTAATCACCACAACGGCTTCAATCTGTACATCTGAGTATAATCCTGTTTGTACTCAGGACGCAGTATTTTTTTAGTGGCTCTTCTCCGTACTGTAAGCTTGCTTGTCCCATTGAATTAGGTTATTTCGGCATACATTTTACTATTAAAGTCTACGGGCACGTTGGCATATACAAGTGGAGGTCTTCATGGCATGAATGCTGAAGGGGCACTGCGGACATGGTGTGAATTGATCATTCTTCCACGTAACAGTGATAATGCAGGGTACTCACCTGGGTTTTCGATGCAGCGCTGTACGATATAAAAGTACGTACGGGGGCTCCAGAATTTGGAATACAAAAGAAAAACGATGGAATGATATTGCTGAGCCCATGGGCAAAGAGTTCCTAAGAAGAAAAAAAAAAAAGGAATAGATCATGAGACATTATCCTTCTACAACAAGAGGTAGGTCATTTTTAAAATGTTCTACTCCTATAGACATTCAATGGAGAAGGATGGTAACACTAGATACACAACACTGTGCTCTGATGTATGTGAAAGGATTCGGTGTTAAACTTGTTATTCAAGGGTTAATATATAGCTTAGTTTGAAGATAATAGAAGCAGCATTTCCAGGAGAGCATATTTAGTCATTGTGCCCGCATTCCTTCACTTTTATCAGTTTAAGATAATGTAAGCAAAATGTCCCATTATGTAATCATTCCTCAGTATAAAGGCCCATTAACACGCAAAGATAATCTTTCTAACGATTGAAAGATTGAAAGTTTGTGCTCTTTTTGCATAAAGTGTTAATGGCCACTGATGTCCATTAACACTTTATCATCTTCATTTTGCATGTAAATGGGCCTCCAGAAACTGTTTGCATAGCCCAGCATGTAATTAGAAACACGCCCGGCTGTGCAGAGAGCTGCACTGTTCTCATCCAGGCTGCCTGCAATTACCTGCAACCCACAGAGAACACAGCCTGCGGTCTACTGGAGATAAATGCAACCTGCTTTATCTGCAGTAGCTGAACATGGGATTTTAAGTTCACATTAAAATCATTGTTAAAGCGAAAAGTGAATGATGCCTGCATTTACATGTAATGATTATCGCTCATTTCTGGTCGTTTGAACGAATTTTGAGTGATAATCGTTACATGTAAATGGACCTTTACACGCAACGATTACCACTCAAAATTAGTTCAAATGACCACAAATAAGCGATAATCATTACATGTAAACGCAGCCATCGTGCACTTTTCGTCTGAACGATAATTTTAAGGTGAACTTAAAATCCATCGTTCAGCCACAGAGAGACAAAGTATCTCTCAACAGACCGCATGCTGCATTCTCCACAGGAGATGGAAGATAACATTGTAATCTGCCTGCAGCCCCGGCGAAAGCAATGCTGGGCTCTGCAAACAGCTCATGTAGGCCCTTTTACATGAAAATGAAGATGATAAAGTGGTAATGGACATTAGTGTCCATTAACACTTTATGCAAAAAGATCGCTAAAATTTTCAATCATTTGAAAAATTATCTTAGCATTTAAATAGGCCTTTAGACTTTGTATGATTTGCCAGATTTATGGAGTTGTCCACTTGCCATTTGACACTATACTATACTTTCCTCTGTTTTGAACTATAAATAAAGTTAACACTGAGGTGAGGTGGGTCGGAAAGAACATAGTGGTGACTTCACATGATCATCGTTAATTAATTTGGACACGAGGGACTTATTGCCAATTCTAAAATGAAGGGAGTACTTCAACATGTAACATACATTAACCCTCTCCAATCCACTGTCTGACCTCTGAAGACAATATGATTTAAGGCTGTACAGCTCTGATGTTGGAAGACGTCTGCCAGGGTTCTCTTACTGTATACTGCCAGCCTCTCTGCTGTCGGAGCCTATCCAACGTGTCACCTCATGCAGTACTGGCTTTAGCCAGCAGATAGCGCCATTGCATAACGGCAGAAAAAGAGTAAGCCCCCTAGGAAAACCGGGATAGAAATTGGATTGGAAAGGGTTCATATGATATATTCTTATTGCTCAGTCTTTAAAGGGAACCTTTTGGGTACTTTATGTTGTGCTCACCGAGGGCAGCATAAAGTAGTGACAGACATGCTGATTTCAGCAATGTCTCACTTGTATTGTGTCACAGTTAAAGGGGTTTTGTAGTCCTATATATTGATGACTAATCCTTATGTTAGGTAGTCAATATCAGATTTGCGGAGGTCCTCACTAATGTGAAGTAGCCATGGCACTCGAATGAAGTGAATAGGAGAGAGCTGCAGTACCATTCCAGGCCACTAGACAGTGGACAGAGTTCTGCTAATTGCAGTGCACTACGGCTACTTTACATTAGCTGATTAGCAAGAGTGCTGAGCTTCAGATCCCCACCAATTTGATTCGGATGACCTACCCCGAGGATTGGTTTCCATGCTCAGAATGTAGGTTTCTTAGCCAGAGCCACTGCAAAGAATAGTTATTCTTTAGGCAACTTGGCAGTATGTAGGGGCCAAAATTAAGATTGGCAAGCCTTTTGGGGCCACAGATAGGTTTTTAATGGCTCACTTTGTAAATAAGCCGCTAAAAACCTATCTATTCTATAGCTTAATGATTAAATTAATTTTGAAAATTTCTAAGTATTACCAGTTTTTAATCACATTTTGCAGCTTTGCCATTTTAAAGCCAAATTACCTTGACATTAAGTGGGTCAGTAAGTGAACACATATAAAGGGTCAAATTGGATAGACTTCTTGGACTTGTTCTGCCATCATGACTCTGTCCCGAAGCTCTTATGTTTGAAAAACGAACAATTTACATTTATAATATACTTTTTAACTCAAGAAAAAGCCCAGGATGAATGACATAACTTTTTACCCTGCAACGCACTTACAGCAGCTCTAAATACTGAAAGAGTCTGCCGCTCCGCCGCTCCCAAGGCCTACAGGACCTTCCCTGATTTGAATGACCAGCCGCGGTCACATGACTGTAATTGACCAAAGGTCCTTTACCGTGCGCAGTCATGTCACGCTAGTGGTAAAATGTAGACTTTACCATTAGTGGTTAGCGTGATATGACTGTGCCACGGACTGTGCCATGACTATAATGTAAAGTGGCATGTAGCCTTATGTTGTGCAGGCCTGTTCTAGATGAACCAGTCTCCTAACTGACCATGGTCCACTGAGATCATGTTGCATCTCTGTGCAGAACCATATCCCAGGCTATTGGCATTTCTGTTTCATGATTACTGGATGAAATTAATTTACTCTCTAGATAGATCACTTAATAAACCAACATGTGATTCACCTGATTCTCACAAATGGGGTATTTAAACTTCTTTGATGAGCTGTAAGCAAGAAATATCGATACTGCATATCCAACTAAGGCAACCCCAAATGCTTCCACAACAACATACTGGAGGATATCCATAGGTGGCACCTTTGGAAGGGGTAATCTGAAAAGGTAAGACAAAAGAGCCATCACTGTAAAATATAGCCTTCATCTCAGTCTACAATAAGGAAACTTAAGAGGGCCATACCACAATTGCAAGTTCTTCCCTATTCACAGGATAGAGGATAACTGCTGATTGGTGGGGGTCTCACTGCTGAGATCCCCGCCGATCTGCAGAATGGGGCTGCCATGTCCCACTCTACCGGTTACTGTGAGGGTCACTTCTTCCCCAGCAGTGACTTTAACATGGAGTGTTGGCTGAATATGCACAGTCAGCCAGCGATTGCCACTTGGGTATCTCCACAGCCCCATTGAACGTGAACAGAGTGCTAGTGCACTCCATTCAGTCTCCTCCTTACTGCAGGAGGTCCTATAACCCCACAGTGAAAATGACGGGGAACACGAGACCCCGATTCTCGAGATCAACTGGGGTCTCAGTGGTGTGACCCCCCACGATTAGCAAGTTATCCTTGATCTTATAGATAGGGGATAACTTGCAATTGTGGTATAACCCCTTTAAAGAAGTTCAGAGATTTGGGATTAGATATGTACAGGAGTTATCCCACAAAAACACTTACTTATGTCTGATTGTTGTAGGTCCAACCATTGGGACCCCCAGGGATCATAACAACAGCACACCCTGAGTTTCCCTAGTGAGTGGAGCGGAGTTACACATGCATGACCAATGCACCATTCACTGTCTACAGAGAAAGTCAAGCAATGTGATCGGGTATCTCCTTCTGTCCCATGGTAAATGGAGCTGTAGTCACACATGTATACCACCATTACATTCAATAAGGGGGGGGGGGCACTGTTCGCTTGATCCCCGGGGATCCCAGCATTAGACGCCTAATGATTATATATAAGGTTAAATGCCTATGTATATACTGAATCACAGATGTGACTACCACTAAAAACGTATTTTATTAAATGTATTAAAAAACATAAACTGGGCACTACAAAGACAACACACAGCAACCAGGTACCTCCAGACACAGATTCGTTATAGGAGGATAAGGACCTGGAGTTATTTGATACTTGATAAGCGATAAAAAAAAATGTTTTATGATAAACAAAAACACTCTACCCAAGATGGATTCAAAAAAGCAAAGGATAATTCAATATAGGAGCCAAAAGAGCTGGTTTATTCTATGTGTAAACAAGGCAGGGTTACCATTTGGACTCTCACTTGTGATGGAACACTATCACTATCAGTGATCAGGACTCAGGCTCCAACAATTGAGCGTCCTGAATTGTTATAGGTGTCGACAAGACAGGATCACCATCTAGGTATTCACTTATGATGATCAGTACTTGAGTAAGCCAGTACAAATACTCAGATCAGTACTAGGGTTGGTCAGTACTTATACTCTACGCGTTTCACCATTAATTTGTTGGATCATCAGGAGATACAGTACTTGAGTCATAGGTTCAAAGGTAGAGGGAATGAGAAATCCCCGAGAGAACATCAAACTAATATATAAAAAGCTGTATCTAAGATGAATACAGCAAAACTTGTGTAGTGATCAGGATAAATATCCTTATTATAAGAGAGTTCTATACTCTCAATTAGGGCATTAAGGTAACTCTTAGGGTTGGGGGCCTGCCAAAAGGTACCTCTAAACAAGGAAGCTTATCTTGTGTGCTAGCGGTTAATAGCTAGATGATATATGTAGGTACATAACGAGAGGTGTTTATTTCAAAGTATGCCTGTAAATACACGCACAGAGGCGGAGTAGAGCGTCCCCAAAAATAGATACTCAAAATAGTTAGCATATCGAGTTAGAATTTAGGTAATCGATATGGGGATAAGGCATAATATTATGTCCTGATCTCCTGACCCAATTAATTGCACTTAAGCAGACAAGAATAGCTAAAGTGCTAGATTCCAACCCAAAGTGCTCGCAATAGAGGTCATTGGTGTGGAGGTATGACATTAATGTAAGTCAAACTCTCCTGACCTAATTGTAGAAGCACTTTTAGATGTCCAAATTGCTCGCATAGAGGTCATTAGTATGGAGGTATGACATTAGTATGAGTCAAACTCTCCTGACCTAGTTGTAGAA
Organism: Eleutherodactylus coqui; assembly: GCF_035609145.1. NCBI lineage: Eukaryota > Metazoa > Chordata > Amphibia > Anura > Eleutherodactylidae > Eleutherodactylus > Eleutherodactylus coqui. The sequence goes on from NC_089845.1 coordinate 121,157,945, forward strand.
GCACTTTTAGACGCTGTGCATGCTCTCAGGATAGACAAGCCATAAAGCTAGTTTCCTAGTAGTTAGATTTCAGGCAAGCAACCCCAGCAACCCCCCCAGATATAGGGCTCAAGAGAGAGCAAAGAAAAGGGTATGACCCATCGCCTTGATGGTAGGCTAGGGAATGAAAAATGCCCCATTTGGAGCTGCTTATATATATCCATAGACACGCCTCCAAGGGGGACGGCTTAATCGATACAGCCGGCCGCAGATAGCCTCTGTTTATGGACTGACATGCTACGATTAGCTGTATCGATTAAGCTGGCCCCCTTGGAGGCGTGTCTATGGATATATAAGCAGCTCCAAATGGGGCATTTTTCATTCCCTAGCCTACCATCAAGGCGATGGGTCATACCTTTTTCTTTGCTCTCTCTTGAGCCCTATATCTGGGGGGGTTGCTGGGGTTGCTTGCCTGAAATCTAACTACTAGGAAACTAGCTTTATGGCTTGTCTATCTTGAGAGCATGCACAGCGTCTAAAAGTGCTTCTACAACTAGGTCAGGAGAGTTTGACTCATACTAATGTCATACCTCCATACTAATGACCTCTATGCGAGCAATTTGGACATCTAAAAGTGCTTCTACAATTAGGTCAGGAGAGTTTGACTTATATTAATGTCATACCTCCACACCAATGACCTCTAATGCGAGCACTTTGGGTTGGAATCTAGCACTTTAGCTATTCTTGTCTGCTTAAAGGAGATGTCCCGCGCCGAAACGGGTTTTTTTTTTTTTAAACCCCCCCCCGTTCGGCGCGAGACAACCCCGATGCAGGGGTTAAAAAAACCACCCGCACAGCGCTTACCTGAATCCCGGCGGTCCGGCGTCTTCATACTCACCTGCTGAAGATGGCCGCCGGGATCCTCTGTCTTCGTGGACCGCAGCTCTTCTGTGCGGTCCACTGCCGATTCCAGCCTCCTGATTGGCTGGAATCGGCACGTGACGGGGCGGAGCTACACGGAGCCGCTCTCTGGCACGAGCGGCTCCATAGAAGACTGCTGAAGACCCGGACTGCGCAAGCGCGGCTAATTTGGCCATCGGAGGCCAAAAATTAGTCGGCACCATGGAGACGAGGACGCTAGCAACGGAGCAGGTAAGTATAAAACTTTTTATAACTTCTGTATGGCTCATAATTAATGCACAATGTACATTACAAAGTGCATTATTATGGCCATACAGAAGTGTATAGACCCACTTGCTGCCTCGGGACAACCCCTTTAAGTGCAATTAATTGGGTCAGGAGATCAGGACATAATATTATGCCTTATCCCCATATCGATGACCTAAATTCTAACTCGATACGCTAACTATTTTGAGTATCCTATTTGTGCATGACAAGCATTATACCATCTCTCTAGCGCTCAGGTATTTGAGAGCAGTGCCCCCCCATATTTTCGGGGACGCTCTACTCTACCTCTGTGCGTGTATTGACGGGCATACTTTGAAATAAACACCTCTCGTTATGTACCTACATATATCATCTAGCTATTAACCGCTAGCACACAAGATAAGCTTCCTTGCTTAGAGGTACCTTTTGGCAGGCCCCCAACCCTAAGAGTTACCTTAATGCCCTAATTGAGAGTATAGAACTCTCCTATAATAAGGATATTTATCCTGATCACTACACAAGTTTTGCTGTACTCATCTCAGATACAGCTTTTTATATATCAGTTTGATGTTCTCTCGGGGATTTCTCATTCCCTCTACCTCTGAACCTATGACTCAAGTACTGTATCTCCTGATGATCCAACAAATTAATGGTGAAACGCGTAGAGTATAAGTACTGACCAACCCTAGTACTGATCTGAGTATTTGTACTGGCTTACTCAAGTACTGATCATCATAAGTGAATACCTAGATGGTGATCCTGTCTTGTCAACACCTATAACAATTCAGGACGCTCAATTGTTGGAGCCTGAGTCCTGATCACTGATAGTGATAGTGTTCCATCACAAGTGAGAGTCCAAATGGTAACCCTGCCTTGTTTACACATAGAATAAACCAGCTCTTTTGGCTCCTATATTGAATTATCCTTTGCTTTTTTGAATCCATCTCGGGTAGAGTGTTTTTGTTTGTTATCATAAAACATCTTTTTATCGCTTATCAAGTATCAAATAACTCCAGGTCCTTATCCTCCTATAACGAATCTGTGTCTGGAGGTACCTGGTTGCTGTGTGTTGTCTTTGTAGTGCCCAGTTTATGTTTTTTAATACATTTAATAAAATACGTTTTTAGTGGTAGTCACGTCTGTGAATTGGGCTTATATTTCTTGGTTGACTCTATACTGCCCCCTCTGTGAAGTCCTATGTATATACTGTATCTATGAATATTGCTGCTGTACTTCATATTTCTGCCAGGGCCTTCAGAGAGAAGTCACATGACCACGTTCTTGCACTCTAACTTTGTTGATGTGGATTAACAGGATCTAAACTGCCTGCTGATTGGCTGATAGACTAGGTATAAAGGGACAGGCTCTGGTGTGACTCAGCAGTTTCAGAGAGTGCAGAGAGGAGACACTCTGCTAGTGAGAGCTGCAGTAGAGTTGACTTGCAGCTGGGACTTGTGAGATTTTGCAGCCAGGAGAAACAGTTTTGGTCAGGGGACAGTGACTGCAGATTTTAGGTAGCAAATGTAGTCATTTGGTTAACCAAAGTTCCTGCAAGACTAAGCTACTTCAGAGGAGACTCCTATTTCCAACCAACATTTGTGGAGCCACCCATTCGTAGGCTTGTATGTTTTTGGCATATTATTTTTATTGTACATACAGCAAAGTATTGTTTAACTGAACTGGTGTAAAACCTCTCCACTATATGTGTCATACTCCGCACCTGTTACATATACATAAGTGATAAATGTTTTTGGTGGGATATTGGACCCTTCTATGAACCAGAACGGGAAGTAGTTAAGAAGCCGCAGCGCTCAAACTGTCAGCTGTCCATTCATTTGGAAGGTAATGCTACCTTCTCCCTGCAGTAGCCACTGGGAGCTGTGTTGGAGGTTTCCAAGGCACAGTAATTCTCTTATTTAAGGGGTTGCCCCATTGTATACTATTGATGACCTTTCATCAGGATAGGTCATTAACCCTTTCCAATCCACTGTCTGACATCTAAAGACATTCTGATTGAAGGCTGTACAGTGTCGATGTCGGAAGACGTCCGGCAGGATATTCTTACTGTATATTACTGGCTGCTATATTGCCAGGGGCCTCTCCAGCATGTCACATACAGCAGTACTGGCTCTAGCCAGCAGATGGTGCCATTGTATAATGGCAGAAAGAGAAAGCCTCCTGGTAAACCCTGAATCCAAAATTGGATTGCAAAGGGTTAATAGTAGATTGAAAGAGGTATGTTGACAGACATTTGTCAATCAGCTCTTCACTGAGCTTGTGCACTGAGCCAATTACTGCAGGAAGTAGACAGCTCGGTACTCACTGCAGTGGCCAGGCATGGTACTGCATGCCCAGCTCACATAGTACTGAATAGGAACTTGGTGGGAACTGGTTCGCATAGTACTGAATGGGAACTTTTGACCCTGGGTAGCAGATCCCTGCCAATCTATTACTGATGATCTATCCTGTTGATTGGCCATCAGCAGTTTACAATCCCTTTAAAGTAGCGGTCTCTGATTAAGTAATCTCTCAAAACGTGCATTATGGTAGTTACATGGAGGTACACTAAAGCAAATTATATTAAACCAAAAATTTTAGGGTCATGTACAAAGTAGAACTCTGCTTCAGTGCAAATATTGACTCTGTCAGTAAAGAAAAGGTGGGAAAGTTATCACTTTGGTCAGTTTCTCAAATAAATGTTACACAAATTTAAAGAATTTAAATTACCCTGTTGGAATATGTCCAACAACGTCCATTCCATGAGATTTAGGCATATCGGCAAGGTAACAAGCGAGAGAAGTCAAAATGATCTGTAGTAGAAGCAAAATTTATAACAGTTACGATATGAAATGCTTATAACTAGTCCTTGGTAGATACCTGTAGTTGTGGCCTCTCATGTGGTGGCTACAGGGGTACTTGACTATTATCTCTAGGGGTGTTCGACTGATGGGGAATAGGGTTTCTTGTTCACATGTATCCTAAATGAAAGTCTGATATGAAATTTTAGATAATGTTCATTTGCAAAATCAGGTGAATACACCGGGCGAAGCAAGTGTGCCATGCAGTTGTTTTTTTTCAAAAATGGTGTATTTCTGTATCCTGAATCTGCATTGTGACACCAACCACACATGACATTATGATATCCATATGCCCTAATCAACTTTTAACACCTATCTTCATGAAAGGTGAAAAAAGACTGATCGTGGGGAAGGGGGTCTCTACTGAGCCCCCAACTGATCTTAAAAACACCCCTAACTGAATGAAATAGTGACTGACAATGTGCGCTGCTGTTCCATTCATTTTCAATGGCAGTCCCATAGTGTTGAGCTTGCATGCTGCAGCTGTATTCATTTTCAATGGTACCTGCGGCAGCCTCATAGAGCTGATTGGAGGGTGGCCAAGCATACTCGCTGACAACTCTTTTTCAAAACTCCTGTTCTCAGGATTGGTAGGGGTCTCAGTGGCGAAACCCACACACCTATTCCGAGGATAGGCGATAAAAATCCTCCAAAAACACATTGTACAGTTATAGAACTAATACTATCATTGCAATAAACACCCTCCTTATTGGACTCACCAAAGCCAGGTCAATAGGGATAACAAATCCAATTTTACTTTTGAACTTTTCATTAAGCTCTTTTGTCAGAATCAGAACCACAAGGGAGAGACTGGATAGAAGCAGAACTCCAAACTGAATCAGACTGATGTTTTTAAAGACATAGCTATAAATCTGCAAAAAAAATAGAAGAGGAGATCTAAATACTACCGCAAACTAAAGGCAAAACTATATGTTGGTCGAACGGAGAGAGAACCCAGCATGGTACTTACATAAAACATTCCTAATGGTCCTGATATATAAGGCATCTTCATTCCTAGCAGAAACTTGACTTGAGATGTCACCACATGAGTGGCAGCGCCCGTTGTCATTGCGCTAACTACCGGTTCTGATAACAGGACTGTTGTACAGCCCAAATTCAGCAAGAACATGGACATCTGTGATAGAAAGAACATTGGCAATTCAGAAGCACCTCCTTAGTTCTACACGGATGATCGCTGTATGGAATTTATACAATAAGGGATACAGAAAGAAAGTAACAATCATATACAGTAACGTGTTTTCAATATACAGAGGTCTCAAGCGTTGACTTGACATTTAAAGAGCCTCTATCACCTAAGCTTAGCTTATGAGGGCTAACATTATGGGCTGATAGTAGATGACCCGCTGAGCCTGAGTAAGTGAGTGTTACACTTACCTCCCCTGATGTTCCCCCTGGTGTCAGTGCTGAAATCTGCTGCTCAATGCACTGAGCGGCGCTACCAAGTAGACTGCCCATTGTAGAATTAGAAGGGGCGAACTACTTAGCGCTGAGCAGCCGCCATCAGCGCTGACACCAGGGAAACAACGGGGGAGGCAATTTAAACACTTGCCCGAATTCAGCTTGTCGCCTACTTTCAGCCCATAAGCTTAACTCATAGGGCTAAAAGTAGGTGACAGATTCCCTTTAAAGGGATTGTCCAGTAAGATTTTGAAAATTTAATGGCAGGTGCATCTGTGTAAAAATAAGAAATACAGTAGAACTTACCCGTCCCTGGCATTCCAATGCTGCAACCTTGCTGTTCTTTCAGTCTCTGTTGACAGCAGAAGTCAGGTGACTGCTGCCTGCCAATCAGGGGCCGCAGTGTCACTGTTCAGAACTCATGGCATTCAGGATGTAAGTAATGATGCCAGGAGTACTGCCGATGACGCTTGGGCCTCTGATTGGCAGGCAGCAGTCACATGATTTCTGCTGTCAGAGACCGGGACCACTGTGGGGTTGCAACTCTTGATCACTGGGGCCGAGGACAGTCAAGAACTGCTGTATTTGCTGTTTTCACACAGATGCACCTGCCATTACATTAGCAAAAAGTAACCCGACAAGCCCTTTAATGCATTATGATAACTTTACTATGATGTATTGCAATGCTGTAAATTAGGTTATCACAATGTGCCGGTCATGTTAACGAATGCTACATCTGTGTATTACCTACTGTATATAGGAGTGTACAGATGTAACAAGCACCAAACTAACAGTTATAATGTAACACTTGCCACATCTGTATATGTGTTCTAGCAGTTCGGCTTCTAATGAATGACCTTCATTCTATATTTTGTCCTTCCTATTATCTAATCACCCTCCGGTTGTATCAACTACCCCTTTAACCCCTTAGTAAGCAGCCCATCTTGTGCTTTAAGGACCAAGCAATGTTCATCATGGTATTACAAGAGCCATAATTCGTTGACAGCCATATGAGGGCTTGTTTGTTTAGACAAGTTATATATTTTAATGGCACTACTCTGGGGTACATATAATGTGGGGTATAACATTTATTAATTTTTTTTTTTTTTGGGGGGGGGGGGGGGAGGTGGAAAAAACAATCAGAAATCCCACTATTGTTTTGGGGTTTTATTTTTACAGCGTTCACCTTTTGTAAAAGTAACATGCTAACTTTCTTATCTGGATAAGCAAGATTACTGCGATATCAAGTTACAGCCGCTGTCACACGGCCGCACAAAATCGTGTGAGATAAGTGCATTGCAAGACGCACAAATCTCACACGAATAGGAGCCTCATTCTATTGAATGGAGTCGCATACATGAGCGATTTGCTCTATCTTCGGAACGCACCGCCGGTTGTTTTTAATGGGACAGGAAAACACATCGTACATCGAGTGCGATGCGAGGTTTCCCATTGAAAACAACGGGAATCATTTGACAAACCTCACAGAAGTGATGGGAGGCGTTTGGCAGAAAAACGCCTCGCATCTGTGGGTACATCACATGTGCACGAGCGCGATATTATGCCGAGCTTCACGCTCAGCTGTGTGTAGGTAGCCTAACAGATTTTTTTACTGCTTTTGCCAATAAAAACACACTTTCTAAAAAACAATCTGCCTCCTTAAATACCACATCACAGTAGCACAAAATGAGTTTAAAGATCATTACTTGGATGACCCCGCCGAGAAATGTCACCGCTGCAGCGACTCCTATTCTTTGCATTTCAAAATCAGATAATCCCAGATCAGCCAGCGAGGTATTGGTAACATTGCTGTCACTTCGTGGAACGAGACGCTCCACAGCCGCACAAGATATCAGCGATGTGATAGCGAAGGTTCCTGAAATACAAATAAAGATTAGTTGGCAAGAATACACATTTGTGCTTTATAATTTTGGGAATGGCTGGGGGTAGGGATGGTGATGAGGGGGGGGGGGGGAGGAGTCATTCAAAAATAAAATGTAATTACTCATAGCAAGCAATCGGAGGGTAATTTCTACTTTCTAAACATTAACAAGCTCCACATCCTCTTGGCTATAAAGGACCGCATACTGTTGGAGGAGTTTTTGCCTATTTTACTGTACTTTCAGCTATAGACTTCTTGTTGCATTTCTAAGTTATGGTTATACAGAACTCCGGATCCCCTTCACACACTAGGGGGCTCATCTAGCTTTAGAATTTGGGGCTAGATGCTCGTAATTAGTTACAATATTTTTGGTGCGACAACCCCCTCAAAGAGGTTTTGCCGGAACTGAAAAAACAAAAGGCCGATGTCCATACAGTCTATGAGAAACCCCTCCTACAATGTAACTAGCATGGTTCATGCAAATCTATAGGGGAGAAGGGATGTGGAACCTGATGCCATACTGTTCATTCTTGTCCGGCTGAATGGCTAAATCTAAGAGGAAAGACCAGTGTAGTGTTACGCTCGCCCCCATCCCATCTTGTCTAGAGCCGCATACACCGGTCCGAGTTACATTCCAGGAAAGCTTCCTCGCAGGCTGCAGAAACAGCAGCCGCTTTTGTTCAGTTCACGTAAACCCCTTTAACTAAAATAGTGACCGATGCAGAGGCTGCGAGGATCCTGCCCGCGAGAGTCTACAATCTACAAGGACGGGGGTAATGATACAGTTGGTGATGGTAGAAGCTGCTCATATGGTAGGGTAGTGGCAGTAGGGTTATTGTAGGCTTTTCTGAAGAGTTGGGTTTTTTGGGTTGCTTTTGAAGATATCAAAGGTGGAAGGGGGTCTGATGTGTTGGGGAGCAGAAAGGAGGAGCGCAGAGAAGAAGGTCTTGTGAGGACTGGAGATTACATGTGGGGAGGTATTAGAAGATTAGGCCTGAGATGTACAGAGGGTTGTAGATGACCTTGTATGCAAATTGATAATATTTTGAACTGAATACTCTGGACAATGGGCAGACTATGAAGGGATTGGCCAAGGGGAAATGCAGAGGAGTAATAAGCAGAAAGGTGGATTAGTTGGGCAGCAAAGTTGAGATTAGATTGGAAAGGTGCAGAAGTGTTGGATGAGAGGCCACAGAGAAGGCTATTGCAGTAGTCTAGGCGGAGTATGAAGAGAGCATGCATTAGTACTTTTGTTGACTCAAAGTTGAGAAAAGAGCGATTTCAAGAGATGTTTTTGAGTTGAAGGTGGGCAGGATGTGATGAGGACTTTGATGACCCCGCAATTTGAAAGAGGAGCCAGAACCAAAGGTTATCCTGAGTTAACGGAGTTGTGAGACTGGGGAGCAACTTACTATGATTGATATGTCTGCTGTGAGATTGAGTGAGATGGGGGAAGTTGTGTCTGTAGGGTTATGAGGTTATGAGGTAGCAAAGTGTGCATAACAGAGCTTCATCTTCTAGACAAATTTGTCATGCCTTAGGCCTCATGCACACGGGGCAAATTGAATTGCGCATTCCGCGCTTGTCAAGAGGCGTGGGCGACCCGCTGCTCAATGTGCCCATTGAGGTGTGTGGAGATTCCTCTCTGCATGAACACAAGCGGATTTTACGTGACAAAATAAAATTGCAGCATGCTCTATTTTCAGTGTGGATACGCAGGGACGGCTTCCATTGTAGTCAATGAGCATTGCAGAAGTGTTGCGGATCTGCGTCATTGCCTAGGCGACGGCGCGGGGAGATCTGTACTGCGCATGTGTGCCGGCGGCACATCCGCAGTACAGAAGATGATGATTTCTAACAGGTACGCAAGGTTATCAGCAGCGGTCACAGGAGGATTCCGTGCAGGATTTCCCACATAGAATCCGTGCGTGCCCGTGTAATTGAGGCTTTACATGCAGATTTCACATAAAATAAAAACATCAAATCTCCTTAAAAGTTTCTTAAAAGTAGGTAAAAGTAGGTTTCTTAAACTGTATAGTAAAGTGCAGTACAATTGAAGACTCTTTAGAAATACAAAGAATAGTTTATATTTTAAGGTATACTTTAACCCCTTGCTGCCTTACATTTATGGCACAGGAAGTAATTCAGTAGTGACAATAAATAAGTTAAATTCCCTCTTTATTTTTCTTCTCACCTGTAAAAACATGACGACCCATTCCAAAGATAGCGTATATCAATGGGGCGAAGAAAGAGCCATACAGCCCAAACACAGGGTGAACTGATGACATCACTGCAAAGGCGATACCTGCAAAAAAAAAAGAGTAATTAATAGAGATGAGCGAGCGTACTCGGAAAAGCACTACTCGCTCGAGTAATTTGCTTTATCCGAGTATCGCTGTGCTCGGGTCTGAAGATTCGGGTGCCGGCACGGAGCGGGGAGCAGGGGAGAGCGGGGAGGAACGGAGGTAAGATCTTTCTCTCCCTCTCTCCCGCCCACTCTCCCCTGCTCCCCGCTGCGACTCACCTGTCAGCCGCAGCGGCACCCGAATCTTCAGACCCGAGCACAGCGATACTCGGATAAAGCAAATTACTCGAGCGAGTAGTGCTTTTCTGAGTACGCTCGCTCATCTCTAGTAATTAAAGATTAATAGGCTAAACTGGATGGACATATGTCTTTTTTCGGCCTTACATACTATGTAACTAGAGAAAAATTACTCTTGGGGCTTATTCAGATGGACGTATATCGGTCTGGTTTTCATGCCCGGCCAATATACGCTGTCCCCCTCTGCCAAGGGAAGAGGCGGGACGAGAGCTAGTGTGCTAAGGTTAGACGGCAACTTAGCCTTGACATCAGGAGTCCTATGTGAGATTGCAACATTGGCACATTACATCAGAACCCAATTTAAGTGAATCTGCTGGACTTCGGATGGTTGGGTCGCAGTAGCTTGCGAGTCACTACACATATTTTGATCAAAGTGTGTGAGCCCATCTTGCAGATACTTGTACTGTATGTCGTAGCCACGGCGGACGCGCACCTGCACATTTATTGCATTTGTAGGAAGTGCTGTCTAAATGAATGCTTATTTTGTTGCATTTGTGAGTCAAAAAGGGACCATTACATCTGGGCCAACAATTTGGCCATTGTAAAAGCATCATTAGGATAACGTCACACATGCTGTTTGAAAGCAATTTTTGCAGCCAATGTCAGGAGTGGATGATAAAGGGAGGGAAAACATACATGAAACATTCTACCGCTCCTTTTTTCAAACCACTCCTTCTTTGGCTTAACCTATGGCATCAAACGATACCAAAAATGGTTAGAAAAACTGGATATAAGGCACAACCTGGGGACATATATGAATACACAATGACAGTATTGCTTAACATTCTGTTTATTATATAACCAGCACATATACATTTTTTAAGGCCATTATGCCTCCATTGTATACTCATATATGTTCCCCTCCCTTTATGATCCACTCTGACATTGGCTATAAAAATTGCATTAAAACATTATGCTGAAACATCTTCCTGGGCAAAAGGCCAGAAGTCTGCTCCTCACACCTGACTTGCCCCCAAAAAACACTGAGGACGAGGCATAATGACCTTGAAACGCGTATATGTGCCAGTTATGTAATTAACAGAATGTTAAGCAATACTATCATTGTGTACTCATATGTCCCCAGGTTGTGACAGTCAGTTGGGGTTGGAGGCACCTACTATGCAGAGAACTCTCTCCTGTTAAGGACCCAGTCTACACACCCTTACCAAGGATATAGTCCATCGTCTTCTCTCCATACTATCCATGTAAGGCCACAAAAATGACACCAATGAAGGCATCATAAACGAAGAGAACTGAGGCAATGGTGTGCCAAACTACCGTAAATCACCAGACATGACAAGTGCATTGTGTTCAATGACATTCAATCATTTCTACTAATGGTTGCACATTAGGGGCGTTATCCATTTCGTAACTACCCTCAGGACAGTCCACCACTCGGTTCCCATCAGCTGTCAGTATGTCTACAGTGCTGGAAGCACACAGCTCCGTACGCTTGGCAGCAGCATGGGTTGGTATTGCAGGCACTGTTCCCATAGACAACCCCATTAAATGCATCCTGCAAATGGTTTGTGGTCATGGAAAGTTTCTTTATATAAATACATTCCACTTTCTATCACATTCACCAGCTTGTAAAGCCTGTGCCAAGAGCCAAAGCGGAAAATTATGCTTAGTGGCATAATGCCCAGTATTTGGTAACAATATAGGGTGGTAAACAGTCTCCAGAGGTCAATGATAACGTGCCCAATATATGTGAGTGCCACCGCCCATGGGTGTGATGGTGGGGATAGTAGTACAGATAGCAGTGGAAGTTGCACAAGCTGTATCCACACAAAGACAGCAGAAGTCAATATAACTCTATAGAGTGAATAAATATGCTGCCTGTCGACTCCGTCGGATGTCCGATATGACAGATGAATGTAGTTTGTGTATAGGGGCTGAATTAAGCCAAAAGCACTTGTGCACTTAGTAGATCAACTTTTACAAACTACCAGCAGGAGAAGCATCCATGTATTTTGGAATACTGTGCTTTTTTACCTGTAACCCCCACTAGGAGGAATGCTTTGTATGGATGCTTGTTTAATGAGAACAGTATAAATCTGAATGCAATGAGCACCCTCTAGTGGTGGGTGCAGGCACAAAGTTTTGTAATTAAAGGCAATCTGTAATCATGACACACCCCCACCCCTCCCTTCCAGTTTCAAACTACCATAATATTTAGGTAGCTGAAGAGACATAGATTGCAGGGGTGTAATTCTTATCTCTGAACTCACTTTCACTTCTTCAACAGTAAGACCCAACGTCCATGGAAGATCTGCAAATCAAGCCGTCCATAGGTAAACTTGGGTGTCCGTAAATGAAATGAAGCATGCAGATTTGATTTGCGGCCCATTTGGTTCGGAAAACAAATCGCAGCATGCTCCATTTCAGTGCGAATCTGCAGCCTAGCCGCAATAAAACTGTGGATTCCGCGGGAAAGCAGGAGTTCAAAAATATATATATATTTTTAAAATGCACTGTGCTGGTGCGCCGCTTCACATACATTCGCAGACCAGGAAATAAAAGACCCAGACGGGTAAGCAGAAGACCCGCAGTGTCCTCGGACAGGGTCAGATTCTGCTGCGGGTTCCCGCATGTGGGATCCGACCCGCCTGTGGACATTGCGCCTAAGCCAGCAAACAGCTCATGGTCTATGTGCTAATTGAGCATCTGGGAGTCCCAATGTAGTGTTCATCACAGCTTAGGAGCTTGGTGGATGCACTACAATGCAGAGCACTGACCGTTTGCTAACTTACTGCAAGGGAATGAAAGGGAGTTCAGAGATAATAATTACATCCTTGGAATCAGTGCCTCTTCAGCTATCCACACATTATAGTAATTCAAGGCAAAAAACTAACCTTACATACAGACTAGTGATGAGCGAGTATACTCGCTAAGGGCAATTGCTCGAGCGAGCATTGCCCTTAGCGAGTACCTGCCCGCTCGAGACAATAGGTTCGGGTGCCGGTGGCGGGCAGGGAGCTGCGGGGGAGAGAGGGGAGATCTCTCTCTCCCTCTCCCCCCCCCCCCCCTCCCCCCCGATTGGCCTGCTGTGACAGTCTTTGAATGGAATCTGTCACCTTGAATGGTCCCCATAACCTAAAGGAATCAATGAATTGTAAAATGGACTATCAGTTCAAGTCTGTCATTTATAAGCTTATTCTCACTCCCATCCTCCTTTGCCCCCACAAACTGACCAATCAGTGCGTAGAAAGGACTATTGAGCATGCGCACACAATGGGGAGTACTAGCTCTCTATACATCACCATGCAGTGAACAAAGGTTTGAAGGCACAAAGTAGAACAGGACTGAGAGTAAGCAAGCAAATTACACATCTGAACGGATTGTCCTTTCTACTATTCCTTTATTACGTTAGCTTATGAGGGTCGTCACAGGTGACAGTCTATATGTATTAGCTCTTACTTCAATAGATTTTATCCCTATAGACGGAATACTCTACATACAAGAATCTACAGTATATGCACCTGTCCAATGTCCATAGACAAGATGTGAGGACATAGCAGAGCTGAGTTTGTCATTCAGTGCAATACAATACTTTGATTGCATTATTCTACCCATATGCTACATGCACAAGAATGAAGTCTGTCATGTAGTCCTCTTAGATTTACACTTACAGATACAGCAAACTAAAACTTAACTTCTAACACGTTAACTTTTTGTGCCACCGCTTATATACCATTTCATCACTTTTGTTAAGATGAGAGAACAATAGTTTTTGAGTAACTTAAATGGGTTTTCCGGGCAGCTTCAGCTGTCAGTACTGGGCTACAGTGGGGTCGGATGGAATCTGCTGCTCCGACCCCCTGGGTAATAGCCGTTGCAGCTCTCATTGAAATCAATGGGACCCCGGCCTGAAATTACAAACGCAGCTCCCATTGACTTCACAGAGAGCTTCAGCTGCAATTATGAGAGCCGGCCACTACACAGAAGTCGGAGCAGCGACTTCCACTCTGAATCCAGTGTAGCATGGCACGGACAGCGGGGGACTGCTTGGAAAACCCCTTTAAGGTAGAAAAAAAACATATTGCAGAAAGTTTTCATACTCAAGTTAAACCTTGCTACATCTGTACTTGTCTGCATGGTCTCATATGCCAGAGGATTACATCATGTATGGCTGCTCGTGTAGTAGGAGATACCAGAGGCGTAACTTGAAGCTCCTGGGCCCCAATGCAAAACCTGGAACGGGGCCCCCAACTATAATGCTTTATTCATAGTACTGGGCTCCCTATATGGAGAAGAGAGGCCTTATGGGCCCCCTAAGGCTTCTGGGCGCGCGTGCAATCGCATCCCCTGCACCCTCTATAGTTACGCCCCTGAGAGATACTGTAAATGAGTCTTATTACCGTGTGCCACCTGCTGGACGGCCAGCATCATCCCGTAGATCAGGTCTGGAGTGAAGTTTTGCCGTAGTTTGTACTTGGGAGCCCACTCCAGTATAGGGATTCTTCTTAGCCACCATTGCCTCACCGCAGAGCGGCTGATAGTAGATAATCGCTGCCGAAGTAAGCACAAATACGTTTTCCTGCCTGGTTTCTTGTTTGTCATCTCTGTTCTTCAGTCTGACAATGGACAATGAGTTCAGCTCCGCTGTGTAATACTGCTCCCTAGTCGTCCTGCTCTCACAGCACTGACACCTGGAACCACTGAGGTACTGAGGAACTATTCTTGATTTGCATTGCTTCCCGCCCCTGTACAAGTCTCGTCACTGGATTAGGCAAGAACTGGAATAGAGCTCTGTGAGAAAACTGACTATATAAACTTTTGGACACCTTGTATTTCTGTGGATGCTATTATACGGCTTATTAGGATACTTCGATCAAGCACCCTGTGGTGTGGACTGTGCCGTATACCCTAAGGCAATCAATCGCCTTTGTAAAATATAACATATAGAGTTCCTTAAAGGGAACCTGTCATCAATTCTAAACATTGTAAAGTTACGGTTGCTTATAGTTCAGGTGACGTGGAGTCTTCTCATTCTCATCCAGCTGTCCCTGCAGTGTCCCCTGGTGAAGGCAGAGTGTGCGCAGCAAGCTTGACTCTTTTCAGATGACTGTGTATTCCCATTCATGTCTATGGGACTGCATGCACGGCCTTTCGAAGAGTCAAGCTTGAAGTGCGTGCTAACTTTGCAGGGGAACACTGCAGGAATAGAGGACAGAGAATGAGAAGAGGCTCCACGGACTTCATGTCACTTAAAGTAGAAGCACCATAACTTTTTTTATACCGGTTATAGTTGATGACAGGTTTCCTTTAAGTGGCAGCATACTTAATCTGTAGGTATAGATTAATATACCGTGGATACAGTAATCTATATTATTATTCTAACTGCGTAGTGACAAACCCATTTTTTGCCTTAAGGGCCCAGCGATTTTCATCTTCGTGTTGCAAGAGCCATAACCCTATGAGGGCTTGTTGGGGTTTTTTGGGACAAGTTTATATAAATGTTTTTATTGCTTAGTACATTTGCAGACAACAAGTCTTTAACCCCTTATTGATGCAGCCCTTTTTTTTCATTTTCGTTTTTTCCTCCCTCCTTTTAAAAAATCGTAACTTCTTTATTTACCCATCAACGTCGCTGTATGAGGGCTTGTTTTTTGTACATTGGAAACTGTGGTGAGGGGCGGAAGCTCAGCATACTAGCTCCCGCCCTGTCCCACCTCCTCCCTTTGCGGAGAGGGGCAGCGTATAGTGGCCGGGCGTGAAAACCCCGCCGATATACGTCCATGTAAATAAGCCCTAAGCCTGTGACAGCAGCCTATTAGACTTTACTAGAGGCAAGGCCTATCAGGCTGAGTTACATGACAGACACAGAGGCCTTTGTCAGGCTTCCGGCTGCTATGGAAACCCATTAGTACCTTGCCATCACACTGTGAGGTACTGATTGGTGACTGAAGAAGACCCTCCCAGTCATCTGCTTACATACTGTAGCTACTATTGATTGTGGCATGTAAGGGGTTAAAATTCCAGGATCTGATGTTTCTCCGCTCCTGGGAGTTAGAGCAGGAGCCTGGCTGTTAGTAGTCTGTCAAGCCACCACCTTAAAAAGATGTATGTGCAGGCTTAAAGCTCATTAGTGAGGTCAGTGAAAAAGGAATATTATAGTATGTAGCAGTGGGTCCATTAGAGTATTTTCTGTGCAGGCTATCCACACTGAAAATCCACAGCATTTAGAGTAATAGTCTGCAAAGAAAATCCCCCCAAAAATCTGTGTGGAATGGACATGTGTTACAGAATTTAATTTCACAGCATGTCAATTAGCTGCAGGAGATTTGTGGTGCAGATTTCACCTCCACTAAAATCTGAGTTAAAATTCACAACAAATGGATTTTGACATGGCTTTTGCGCTGTAGATCTATTCCAGAGTGTCTGCTGTGGACCCACCCCTCCAGCAGCATGGTGCAACAGAAATCCGGATTCATCTAAGCAGGCGATGTTTTCCACTGCTCACTGATACAATTTTTGTGCCATTTTGTCTCCTTGATTCTCGATTTTCTTCTGTTTTTCTTAGACACAATGGTGGTGGAGCGGGTTGTCTGCTGTTATAGCCCATCCACGGTAAGGAGTGATGAGCTGCGCATTCAAACACATCAGTTGGAGCAGTAGTGTTGTACACAGTTGCAATTTGATTGTACACCATCTGTTTGTCAGTATAATTTTTGACATCCTCCGGACCCCTTTTATTGATGAGTTGTTCATCAAACCCCACAAGGTTGGCAGTGTATGAAATCCTGGCCCCAGGCTAGTCTAGCACCGATGACCAGGTCTCCTTGGAAGTTGCTCAGATTTTCCCATTATAATGTGGATTTGCACTGAAACTGATCCACGGAAAACTTGCCACTTCATTTTAAGCTGCACTCCAGCGTTAGGGCTCCCACCCACTTGCATTTTTTTCACGCGTTATAGCTTGCCTTTTTTCATGCTATATTGCTGCTTTTTTTTCCACACGATTGTCAATGGGACTTTCTAATGTTAAAAACGCACCAACTTGCAAAGCGTTTTTAACATTAGAAAGTCCCATTGACAATCGCTTGCAAAAAAGGCAAGCTATAACGCGTGCAAAAAAACACAAGCGGGTTGGAGCTCTTACAGGGATAATTTCCATACAGGGAAGCTCCAATCATGAAAATGCCGAGGTCTATATAAATGTCCATTCAGTGTGAGTGTGTGTGTATATATATATATAATATTACTGTCAGTGACAAACTACTAAATAAACAAATTTATTGAAAATGCTGTACATTATTGGAATCATAAAAAATGTAATTAAATGTTTCATAAATAATCAAGGCCTAGAAGTTGTCGTTTTGCTGTAAAACCTGGAATGCAGTTCCATCTCAGGGTGGATTCAGACGACCGTATATCGGCTCGGTTTTCACGCCGAGCCGATATACGGTGTCCTCATCTGCAGGGGGGGGGGTAAGGGGGGGGGTTGGATGGAAGAACCAGGAGCAGGTACTGAGCTCCCGCCCCCTCTCTGCCCCTCTGCACTATTTGCAATGAAAGGAGGCGGGACGGGGGCGAGGCTAAGTTCCGAGAATTAGCCCCACCTCCATCCCACCTCTCCCCATTGCAAACAGTGCAGAGGGGCAGAGAGGGGGTGGGAGCTCAGAGCACTGCTCCTGGCTCTTCCAGACTCCCTCCCCCCCCCCCCTGCAGAGAAAGACAACGTATATCGGCTCAGCGTGAAAACCAAGCTGATATACATTCATGTGAATCCAGCCTTAGGCAGATATACAAATGATTAGAGTTGTGGTTATTAGATGAACCGTCTTGTCACCTGAGACCCTAAAAGTGGTTCCCCGCTTGGCCTATAAAAAGCTCTCGGAGGCTCCTTGTGTGTAGTGACCTCTTCTTCCACTTGTGTAGAGCTTGTTGGCCACTAGACATCTCTACGATGCAGAGAAGAGATTTCACCCCGTTACCAGAGTCTGAGAGGGGCACATTATTGGGATGGGAGAACCTGGATGGTCGTATCAACAAATTGCTGCCACCTGGGCTGTTCTGACCAGACTGTTTAGAGGTGTTGGGATCAGTGGATGCGTGAGGGCCACTGGTGTACCCTCCGTGGTTGCAGGGGGTTGCAATGGCTACCCTCCGTAATATATAGTGCATTGCCAGCCGCGTGATTGCTGCGCTGCATCAGACAGTGTGAGCCAGAGAGCAGTAGCGAAGAGGAGGAAGGAGAGAGGAGGCGAAAGGCAGGCAGGCAGACACACAGATGGGACATCAAGGAACAGAGGAAGCTGCTGATGATGATGTGATCCCCCTGCACTCCTGCACAGTGTCTCCATGCCTGCTGATCTCCTCACACAGAGAAGTGGTCCAGGGTATGTATCTATCTGTCTCATCTATCTAAGAATAATGAAAAAGCTGGGCAGCATCAAACGGTGCAAATAACAGTAGTCTGCGTTTCGACCAGTGTGGTCTTCTTCATCTATCGAATTATGGCTGATATAAGTTATACATCTCCTGTATATAATTACACACAATTAAAAAAACACATTAAAAACACATTCAGTTCTTTATAGTGTAAGCAGATTCTTAAAAACTTATGTGGGCTTTGAATACTGCATGCAGTTTTTTTATGTGTTTTTCTTAATTTTGGTTCAAAAGTATAACAAAAAAACTTGAACACACCCTAAGGCAACTCTCACACATGCGTTCAGAAAGCACAGTTCTAAATTGTGGCATTTCACCGCAATTTCGAGCTGCGTTTTTGAATGCTTGGTACAGTGTTTGACAGCGCTTTTTAATGCAACCCACCATTGTGCTAGGTGAGCAGGTGCATAAAAAAACATGAAAACACAAAAATAGAACAGACGGCTCTCAAAAATTGCGACGTTAGGAACACTGTGTTTGAGCGCAGGTCTGATTAACCACATTAAAATCAATGGGAGTGTTGTACTGTGGCTAGTACAGCGCTTGGAGGGGGCACGTGCTAACAGTGGTAAAAAGCGGTGTGTGAGAGTGGCCTAAGGGGCTACAAATACGTTTTTTACTGTAGTGCAGGATTTAGGCATGGATACGGGTGGGGGGGCAGGTTGAACTTTTGCACCCAGGCCCCTGAGCTTATAGGTATGCTCCTGGTGAGGGCACACAAGGTGACCAGGTTAAAGATGCCTCCGACAAACCACCACTAGAGAGGATCATCTGATGATCCAACAAGCGCAAGCAGCTCCAACTGTCTCGTTGTCTGCCATCCAGAGACAGGTGGCACCATCGTTACAACCCTGTCTCTGAACCATTTCCAGGTGCTTGGTTGAAGGAGATTTGCTCTCACAGGGCCCATTATGCGTACTGCCTATGATACCCACCGTCACCTACGTTTGCAGTGAAGTCATGAACTATGAAACTGGACTGCTACTGAGTGGAATTGGGTTGTCTTCAGAGACAAAACCAAATTTAGTTTGGGCTATGATGACAGCCGAGCTTATGTCTGGAGATCTAGGGTACTAGAGCCTCCATGCCAATCCGTATTACATGGTGTATCCAAGCTAAAGGCGCTACAACAGAGTACTAGAGCTCCATGCCCACCCGTATCACATCTTTCATCCAGGCTAGAGGCAGTACAACAGGGTACTAGAGCCTCCATGCCCGCCCTGTATCACATGCTGCATCCAAGCTAGAGGCAGTACAACAGGGTACTAGAGCCACCATGCCTGCTTGTATCACATCTTGTATCCAAGCTAGAGGCAGTACAACAGGGTACTAGAGCCTCTATTCCCACCAGTATCACATCTTGTATCTAAGCTAGAAGCGGTACAACATGGTACTAGAGCCTCACTTCAAGTGGTCAGTTTTCTGCAAGAAGTTCTCCTTTTGCTCTGATACTGTAATCACTTATATCAACGTTACAATCACACAGAGAACGTTCCATTCCGACACCTTCTGGGGAGGACGGGTCTGACAATGAGTGTATATTTCAGGCCGCTCATTGAGCTGCTACTCCAAAAATATCAGCATGTCTCTGGTTAAAGCACTGGTAAGAGCAGAGTAAGATCTTCACCGGTAACAGCGGCACATTGTTGGAGGTCTTCATCTTCTGTTGGCATGGAAAAAGAAAAAAACATTTTGTTAGAGGTGAATATTGACCATGCTGTGGCTGGGCACAAATCACACGGATCTACAGTGGATGATAGGAGTATAGCAATGCCCTCTACAGGGTGGTACATGTAGTAAAATAATCAAAAGAAGAGATTCAGTCAATGGGCTGCTGCTTATCCATTATAGATACATATACAGTAGAATACCCATCCTCCTCTACCAAACAGTTATGTTGGTGCGTATGGAGAGGAGACAATAGAATCAGACAAATACATGCAAATACTATTGATGATATCCTCAGGATATATTATCAGTAGTCGATTGGCTGTGGTCCACCCTGGGTGATCAGCTGATCAGGCAATCTCTGTCAGCGCTGCAATACACAGTGGTCAGAGTGGAAGCAGTTGGCTCTGACCCCAGTGTAGTGGCCAGAACTCGTAACTGCAGGCACCCCCTCATTGAGTTATAATGAGACCCCAGACTGCAATTATCAGCGCCAGCCACTACACAGAGTGAGAGCTAACTGTTTCCGCCACGACCCCTGAGTATTGCGGTGCTGACAGTGGGCACCCAATCACTTGATTGGCTGTGGTCCCGAGCGGTAGACCCCAACCAATCAACTATTGATGACTTATCATGAGGATAGGTCACCAATAGTATTTGTGTGGCAAACCACTTTCAGAACGTGGCCTGAGTTAGCCTATAAGACTCAGTGATTTTTTTTGATTTTTTTTTCAGTTTTTCATTCCTGCCCTCCAAGACCTATAACAGTTTTACTTTCCCATCAATGTAGCCCTATTAGGGGATGCTCTTTTGTGGCACAAGTTGTCTTTTTTTTATTGGCACCATGTTGGGATACATTTAATGTATTGAAACAACTTTTACTTATTTACTTACTTTGAAGAACAGAAAGAAACAGAACTTTTTACGGCATTTATTTCTTGGTTTTCCCCATATAATATAAATGACATGTTAGCTTTATTCTTCAGGTTGGAAATACCAAAATACAATTCTGGAAATACCAAATTTATATAGTTTGTTTTACCAGTTTTGCACAAAAAGCACTCTTTAAAAAAAACCATTTTTGCATTCCTGTATTCAGAGTCCTACAACTTTTTCTTGGTCTCTGTGTGGCCATATTCTGAGAGCTATAATTTTTTTGTTTTTCCATCGAGAGAACCTGAACATCCCTGGATGCCACCACCAATACTCACACGTTCACAGTGGATAGCAGGTACCAGATTAGAATTTTGTTGTTCGGCCCTGTCACAGCAGCCAAACAACGGCAATCAGGAAGAGTCGGATCCAGAACATCACTGACAAGAATAGTGCTCGATGCTCCCGGCTGACTAGAATACCGTCTGTCAGGTTCCAGTTATGCTGCCCAGCAAATGAATGCAGCATAATACTGGTATGTTATACTATCCAGCATTTGGAATGGATCTGCAATAGAGGCCAGAGCCAAGCTCCCTCTAGTGGTGGCTACTAAAAGCAGCCACAATTTTATCATTTAACCTTATGAAGTGGATTTATAAGGCATTTAGCAGGAAAATGTAGTCCATTAGTACAAAGTCTACTGAGGAAGGTCACCAAAGATTCCAGAATGGCAACAGTCTTCTGAGATCTCCAGTGTATCACCAGCTTTTCATTGGCACTATGATGTGGGTTTGTTACACCAGCCTGTCCCACGTCTCATTCTATAACATCTCACACATTCATACATTTATTGTATGTTTTATTACCTTCTTCACATCCACAAACTTTACGCACACCAGCCACATATCTAGAAACCACTTTCCGCACAGCGCACACGCATTTCTACCGCTAAGCAGTCTTCCAGCATCCGGGTAATGCTTGATCTGTTCTCGCAAGATGCTTTCATTTTCTGGATGATTTAAAATGTGTCTGGCTGTTATTTCCTGCAAGATGATGATAACAGAAGTTGTAAAAAACAAAACGTCATTATAATGCGGAAAGTTTTGAAAAGTAAACAAGGTGGCAAAGTGAACAATGTAAAAGATTCTTACAATGTAACGAAGTAGATACAGAAACGGTATATATATATATATATATATATATATATATATATATATATATATAAAAGTCTACACCGTTCTATGTATAAAGTCGGATTTAAAATCCGCGCCAAAATCTGAACAAAATTGGTGCACATTTTGACATGAATTTTCATGTGGGTCCACAGCAGACTGCAGCCCTTTAATTGAAAGGGTGAACTCTGCTGCAGATCCTTGTCAAAATCCGCACCAAACGGTGCAGATCTGAACCAAAATCCACAGTGCAAAATATGCTGTGGATTTTAGTGCACCCATGCACCACAATCCGCCACTCTTAGGCAGTGTTCAGATGGTTGCATGCAAGTTGTGCCAAAGAGACTTGGGCGCAGCTGGCATCAAGTACACCAACTCAACTCTGCACACTGCATGTGCTTTTCTTGCTCGTGAAAAAGACGAGAAAAGGACATGAGGCAATTTCTTTCTAATGGTTTGTTTGAAAGATCATTTGTGTGAATTTCCTCATAGGGTATTATTACGCTGTGTCCTGTCTGTGAACTACATGGACAACACACGGCCCAGATATAGTGCCATCTGAACGGGCCCTGAGAGATAATTGGTCCATTTTTGGCCTATCTAGAACTGCCATCATAGTTGCGTGAAATGTTTAAATGCTGTAAAAGTCTCTTAATCTGGAATATGATTATCCAGAAAATCTGACAATGTGGTGATGTTTCCAGCATCAAACTGCAATATACTGTTCAAATATTCAAAATTTTGCAATGTTGCTTGGCTGATAAAATGTGTGGAATACGATATAAAAATCCTTAAATATGCTGTCCAAGCTGCAGGATCGTGTTATTGAGCAGCAGAAGCTGAGCAAATTGATATATAGTATTATGGGGAAAGATGAGCAAAGATATAACTGAATAAAATACACGTTATACTCCATAAAACTATATATCAGTCCGCTCAGCTCCCCCTGTTCTATAACATCATGCCTGCGGTTTGGACAAAGTGTTTGAACCGACAGCTTCCCTTTAAAACGGGTTTTCGGAGTTACACAAAAAATGCAGAGGATAGGGAATACATCTAAGAATAGGGTTACAAATAAGAAACTACGTTCCTCTATTCCCCTACCAATGCCACCGCTCCTGTCCTCACGGACGGGCCTGGTTTGCATTGGCTGCAGCACTGACATCCCATATAGACATGTGTCCACTGCAACCAATCACTGGCCTCTATGGTATACAACTGAAGAGCTATTGAAAGAGTGAATAACGTGTGGCACAGAACTTTTTTTTTTTTAGCATTAAGTCTCAAGCTTTTGCTAGATCTCTATACGGACATGCCACCACTACAGTTTGTCAAAAAAAGACCATCGGTGGGGACAGGAGCAGTGGTGGTGCTGGACCAATGGGGAATGGAGTGGTGAGTATAACTTAGCATTTTATTTTCAAGCATTATCTATCGTCTGTGCATTTTCTGTAAACTCAGTAAAAAACATTTAAAGAGGTTTTCCAGATAATTTTTTTTGATGACTTATCCTCAGGATACAAGCTCTTGGTAGATTGGGCTCGTAGCGCTGTGAATATGTCAGGTGGGCGGTCCCTACCACTCACTGTCAATCAAGTATGACATCACCCATTGACAGTGGGTGCCAGGTATGAGGAAAGAGGAGTACATCATCAGAGCAATGCAGCTAGTCCTGCTGATATGAGGATATGACAGGTCTGTGGGGTGGTGTGTGACATAGGGATTCACGTCTCTGCTCTAGAACCATGACAGAGATTTACGTCTCTGCTCTAGAACCATGACATAGGGATTCACGTCCCTGCTCTAGAAGCATGACATAGGGATTTACGTCTCTGCTCTAGAACCATGACATAGGGATTTACGTCTCTGCTCTAGAACCATGACATAGGGATTCACATCCCTGCTCTAGAACCATGACATAGGGATTTACGTCTCTGCTCTAGAACCACATAGGCACGCCATATCTATTACAAAGCTTAACCCCTTCCTGACATGCACCATACATATATGGCGTAGCAGGCCAGTAGTTCCCGCATCACGTTACACATGTGAGGCATAATAGATGGAAAAAAAAAATTTAAATGATCGTTCTCTGAATATGGCGATAAAAAAACTGCAGGTTCAGGGTAATACTATTGAGTTTTGTTTATCTGATAACTTTTGTAGTTCTAAAAATCATTAGAATTGAAAATCTGCAAGAAAAATGAAATTTTCTAATTTTTCTTCCATTTTGCTTTAGTTCTTCTGAACCAATTCAATAGTTAAAATGGGGTGATTTATGGAGGTTTATGATATTTATATATATATATATATATATATTAAAAAATTGTATAATATATGGTCTCAAAAAGTCACTTCCGAACTGAATCATGCAAGATTTGTGCGTTGCAAGATGCACAGATATGAACCCCATTTTTTTGCGATGTAGGAAACAAATCACGGCATGTTCTATCTTGCTGCATTATCTCGCATTGCAGCACCCATTGTTTTCAATGGGGCTGACGGCTGCATCCCACCGTGTGCTAAGTACATGCGGCGTGATGCAAGATCTCCTATTTAAAACAATGGGAGAAACTCTGCGATCCTCCGCTGCGACTGATAGCACAAATCTCACATGAATATGAACCGCATTCTTTTGAAGGAGGCCATATACATGAGCGATTTCCCCCCCACATCATGGTGTGGGGAGGGGGGAAAAAAAAAAAACGCTGTATGTCCTCTTTTCTCTTTCCTCGGAACGCATTGCCCATTGTTTTCAATGGGACAGAAAAACATATTGCACGGTGTGCGGTGTGCATGCGAGTGCGTTGCAAGGTTTCCCACTGAAAACAATGGGAAACACTGGCTGATCCTCCGACGCGGCTGAAAACCGCACCGGAGGATTGCTACTTTACTGACGTGATGGGAGGCATTTGAGAGAAAATCGCCTCGCATCGCCATGAAAATGCATGCTGGCAAAGCCAGCTTCAGACAGATGTATTTGCGCGTGCAATACGCAGTGAATAGAACCCATTGATTTCAACGGGTTAGTTTGCTCGCATGTATTCTGTGTGCGCATTTCAGCTGCGCAAACCCCCCCCAAAAAATAGAACATACTCTTTTCTCCTCCGTATTTGTCAATGGGGGTTGCGCAAATGTGCGCACAATACACAACTAGATGCGTGAAACACTGCGAAATTGTGCTGGAAAAAGAACACATCTGGAACTAATTAGCCGTTTCAATTGGTGCGTTTGTTTGCCGCACGCAAATGGAATGCCCTGCGAGCAGAAAATGTACAGTTAAGAATGCTGATGCAAAAATTCCTAATTCATAGTACAAAAATGTTGCACAGAGGCGTGCGTAATTCCGCTTACATCCATGTGAAGCCGGCCTTACAAGCGGAAAAATTCAGTTTCAAAATTGTAAATTTTCCAAAAATTCCTGTAAATTTTGGATTTTTTAAAAATAAATAAACACAAAACATACTGATGAAAATATACCACTAACATAAAGTACAATGTGAATCACTTGCGGAAGTATAAGCGTTCCCAATTTATTACTATTTAAGGTAAAGCATGCCAGATATGAAGAATAGGGCCTGGGCAGGAAGGCCAACATTGGCTGCAGGGGGAAGAGGTTACCTGCTGTACCCATCTATATGGACCCTACAGGAGGACTTCATCTACAAGTTCCATGTTGTTCTGGAACTATCAGAACAACCATCACTGATAATGAGGAAAGAATCCTGTAGGGGACTTCTTCTTTCTATCCTCTGGTCAGAAGGTGGCTACAGCTTTACCTTTAGGGACAATACTTCTTCATCCTGAATGGCCGACACCGGTTCCTTTAGTAGTAGAGGGTTTTCTTCACAGTACAGTTCTTGCAAAGGGGTTTCATGCATCTGCAAAAATATGTGAAGACATACACACATACAGTTCTTGTAAAGGGGTTTCACATCTGCGTTGGGGATTCCACTTTCCTGCTCCGTTTGAGGGGCAGGAAAGGGGAATCCCCGCGGCCGAACAGTTCCATGACGGAAGCTACAGCCGTAGGTTCCAACACAGATGTGAAACCGGCCTAACACAACGAAACACCCGAACAATGTAAAGAAAGATAACATTTAACAACTTGACTCCTTAGGAAAGTCGCAGCCAATCCATTAATCCCTCAGCAGTCCCTGTGTGCGGCAATGTGAAGGGTGTGGGTATTACTCAACAACAAGCAGCTCCACAGGGACGTCACCGGAGCACAATGACTGATTGTCCGGACCTTTAATAGTGATGTGCTGATGATACTTTGGATATCCATGCTAAGGTCTGACTGGAGAATGCCGGTAAGCGCTTGCACTTGTTAGTTTAGTAGGTTGGTTCCTCGGGATCTGAATGCCTGCATTCATCTGAACACTTCATTAGAGAAAAGGACTACAATGAACATCTTCAGAGTTGGCTTGGATTAGAAAAAGTGTTGGCTTTTTTTCCAGAAACAGCAGCAATCTTCTACAACTCAAGGGCATTAGGAGAGATACAGCACTTGGGCACGACAGGTGCTGTATGCAGGGGAAGACCCTTCTTTTTAATTCTGGATGAGCCCTATAATTTAGAGGGGTTAATACTTACTCTTGATGGAAAGGCCTGTATTTGATTTCCTGCAACATCCAGGATTCTCAGGTTTCTCAACCTACAAAGTCCCTAGAGAGAAGATAAAGTAATGTGCATAAGATACACTATCCTACTAAAAGTACTTGGACACCGGAGCAAGAATCAGAAGTAGTATTCATTTCCATATGTTATTACTTAGTGGGGCTGCTTTGGCTCTAATGATATCAGATACTCTCTATGGCATACTCAACATTTGCAGGATGAATGGAGGGAAATACCAGCAGAAGTGTACCAGGTGTTAGTGAAAAGTATGCCACGGAGAGTATCCGATGTCATTAGGGCAAAAGGAGCCCCACTAAGTATTAACATATGTAAATAAATACTACTTTTGATGCTTGCTCAGGTGTCCAAAAACTTTTGGTAGGCTAGTGTAGATATAACAGAAAACGATGAGTGGGACAAGCTTGTTAAGGTACCCATACACCCTCAATAGTTGTTGGTCGACAGCCACCTGTTCTGATTTCCCCAGTCACAAGAACAAAGACTATTCATGTGTTTTTAAAGAACAGAGCAGAGAAAGTTGCAGACAGACTCCTTTAACAGCGGCATATCTCCAGGAAGAACCAAATGATCGGGCACTGAAATTCCTCAGCAGTCATCTGTCTGTCAGGGGAAGAGTTGGGAACCCAAAGCACATAAGACAGCTGGCTAATTCCACTCAAACTGGTGGTTTTAGACTAATTTTGCCTAATGTGTATTGGCCCTTTACAACATCATTTTATCAAATTTGCCACCACCACAGAGCATTCCATAGTCTCACTGCTCTTACAGTAAAGAACCCCCTGCTATGTCGGTGTTAAACCACCTTTCCTCTAGATGTAGAGGACGCCCCCTTGTTACAGTCACAGTCCTGGGAACAAATACATGATGGGAGAGATCTCTGTACTGACCCCTAATATATTTATACATAGTTATTAGGTCGCCCCTCAGATGTCTTTTTTCTAAGCTAAATAACCCCAATTTTGATAACCTCTCTGGGTATTGTAGTCCACCAACTCCATTTATTACTTTAGTTTCCCGACTTTGTATCTGCTTAAGCTGTGATATGTCCTTCTTGAGTACCGCTGCCCCAAACTGTCCACAATATTCCATATGTGGCCAGACCAGTGACTTGTGGGCACCACTGACCCCTTCCTTCCTGACTTTATCAGTCCTATGTACCCATAGCATTTTATTGTATATCAACCATTCTAGTCAAGCAATGCCTTGCACATACTATGTTCCTCACCTCCGGAAGGCCGGTCAGATTGTTCCGATAAATCCGCAGCTCCTTCAGGTTGCTCAGATAGCCGATGTGCTCCGGTAGGGTCTCCAGCTGGTTATGTCCCAGGTGCAATTCACAAAGATTTTGTAGGACACACAACTCTTTGGGGATGTGCTGCAGGTGGTTATAGTTTATACTGAGCTTTTCGAGACGCTGCAGCCTGCATGAATGACATTAATAAGTGAGGTATCCCGCGTGGTATTATTCTAGATAAGCAAGGACATCGGCACCACAAGGTACAATGCATCCAGCATGCCTGAGAAATCTCATAAATGGACAAGCTGACATAACAAGGGGTTACCGTATTTTTTGCTCTATAAGACACACTTTTTTTCCTCCAAAGCAGGGGAAAAAGTCACTGCATGCTATAGAGTGACTGTGTCAAAATTCGTTGCAATTGCCTTTTTTGCGCGATTGCGAGTCTAACACACGACTGCAATTTAGTTCGGGCATCGGTCAACAATATAGGGGTGCATGCACATGGGTGATTTAAAAGTTAGCCCAAGACTCTTTGGTGTAACTCACACTGGACAGCAATAAGACATACTGCGATTTTTTTTTTTTTTTGTACTTGGACCTCCTGTGCGAGTAAGAAAAAAGGCCACGAATGGGTGTTACTTCCGTCCGATTTTCAGCCTGAAAAGTGGACGGAAAAAAAGCCCTTCTGTATGTACCCGGCTTAGTTCACACAGGAAATTCTGCATGCATTCTTAAGGCCAGCTGCAGAGCCGGATACAGCATGCGGAATTACATTGCAGAAGGCCAGCGGGTCGAACGACTGCCATTGACTTCAATGGAAACTGTCTGAGTGGAACCCGTGGAAAAATGGAGCATGCTGCGACTTTTTCTCTGCTTGCGGAAACCACCATTGGTTTCCGCAAGTATGGAGGAAGAATCAATTTCCCATAGCATACTATGGCCGCTATTTGCTGCGGATCCGCACCGCGGATTTCACAGCAGATATCCGGCCGTGGGCAGGAGCTCTTACAATAGGAAATGTTCTGCTAAACAGCAGCATGAATGATGCGATCAGCCATGAAACACACACGTGCTAATTTCTTAGCAGATCGTTTACACAGGCTGAAGAAAAAAAAAATGTTCATATAAATGTTCAGTTGCTCAACTATCAGTGTAAAAAGTCTTAACGACATGTTCCCATTTTGCTGATTACAAAGCGGTCGGGATGACTGAAATATTCGAACTCGGCTGAGCTACGCTGTTTCCAGCACTGCCACAGAAGTCAATGAGAGTCATGCAAACAACGTTGCACAGCGATCTACATTATTTCCGCAGCTATGGGAAAAGTGTAGCTCACTGTGTTACACTATTTGTATAACTCCCATTGACTTCTGTGGGAGTGATGGAAACAGTAGTGCAGGATGCTCTGCTACCTATTTCCATCTCACCATATGAACAGCATACGCCACAAAAGTTTGGTAGGTACGGGTCCCACCTGTGGCTGCCGCTGCATTCAGGGCGGTCGCAGGCAGTGGGGGTCCTAACTCAAAATATCAGACTTTTGTATCCTATGGATATGCCATAAAAGTGAGAGATGGGAATAGCGCTTTACCTTTAATGAGCTGATCCTACAGGCACATAAAGCACTAGCTCAGTAGAGTGTTCTACACGCACAACACATAAAAAACCTGCAGAACTAAACTGTAGATTTACCTTGCTGGGTAGAAGGCACAACCTGGGTCACAAATATAGAAACATCTACAGCACTGTATATATGATGTCAATAGTCCAACATGTGATCTAGTGTTAATAGCAGACGTTATGTAACACCAATAGTACAAGGAATGATGTAACGCTAACAGTACAATGCATTCCCTTCAAGAACACCTCCGCAGCGCTCTACTACAACGCAATTGTGTGAAGGAAGTTACAGAAGCTGTTCTAGGAATAAAACAGTAAGTGCATGTTATATAATGAAAGGATATGACACCAACCATGTCATATAAGAGGGCTCTGGACTCAAATTACCGCCCATGTGGGATACAGAGCTAATGATACATTGCTCCAGCACTTACACACTTCTGAGCAGTGGTACGGGCATTGCAGTGTAGATGCCGGTCCACGTATAAACTCCATATTACATATACACACGGCACTATATAACGCTAATGAAATTATATATATGTGCTTTGAATCTATTAACTGGGTTGTCCAGGATTACAGAAACATGGCTGCTTTCTTCCAGAAACAGCGCCTCCTCTATCCATGGGTTGTGTCTGGTATTGCAGTTTGGCTACATTGAAGTGAAAGGAACTGAGCTACAATTCCAGGCACTATTTGTGGACAGGAGTGATGTTATTTCAGGAAGAAAGTAGCCATGTCTTTCTAATCCTGGACACCTCTGTCATAGAATAGGTTTATTCTCAACAGGCTTTCCATGTTCCTGCTTCCATGACATCTGTAACACAGATATGGGCAGAGCTCAAAGGGGTTTACCAAAATTACAAGTAATCCTGTGGATGGGAAATAATTTACAGATTGAGAGGGGGGGGGGGGACTCACCAATGAGACCCCTGCTGATCTTGAGAATGGGACGTCCGTGTCCTGCTCTACCGTTATTGCGGGGGTCGCTTCTTTCCCCACAGTGATGTCACTGTGAATGAAGAGCTGGCCAAGCATGCCTGGTCGATGCTCCATTCATGTTTAATGGGGCTGATGGAAATACCCAAATGGGTGCTGCTCTTAGTGTCTTCGGTTGTGGTACAACCCCTTTAACATGGTTGGCCATTTAGTGACTGGCATGTAATCCTACATCTACCTTACAACTACTACACAGTGTAGGACCAAGCAAGTAACCCCCTCCATAATGTTCATATGCTCTAATGAAAGCAGTTGTTGAGATGAGACAATCAGACCTTTTAATATACATGCCAGAAATATATTCAGAAATACCAACAATTTAAATGTTGATCAACAAACTTACTTTTGAATTTCCACAGGAAGATTCTCTATTAAATTGTTGTTCAGATTTAGAAATTTCAGATTTTCTAATCTATCTTGAAAATTAAAAAAAAAAAGAAAACTTTTTGAATAAATGATCAACTAAATCTCTGCTTACATTACGAATGGCCACATTACAATCTCTGCTTACATCAAATACAGTTTTTCAAAAATATATTTATAGGCATATATTTACATTTTTGGAATGTACCATTTAATACTGTACAGCCCCAGAAATGTTTAAAAAATTATGTGGATGATCATTTTATTATATGCACTATTAAAAGCTTTTGGGGGGATATGCACCGTAGTCTCACATGAATAGTACTAGTAATTATAAGGAAATTATAGTACCAGGGTTTCTAGTGGCGCAAGGCGCCACACAGCTCTGCTACATGCACTTCACACACACACACACACACACACACACACTCTGCTACATGCATGTCACACACACACAGCTCTGCTTCATGCACGTCACACACAGCTCTGCTTTGTTGCTTTTGCATATGAGCTGCACAAGATTTACGAACTTCAACAGCTCGCTGAGGAGTTATGTTTGCTTGTAGCTTTCGCATATCTGCTGCATGAGATTTACAAACTTCAGCTGGTGCTGAGGTGAAATCGTGGCTTGCCGCTGTGTCATGTAACCGGCATTAGCCTCGTGGCGACGCTGAACCCTCTGTAGTGCAAGGTTTGCATGACAGCGAAGGGTTGTTTCAATACTAGACAATGGCTAAGATGAAGGCTGGACTGGTGTTGGTGGTATTAGCATTTGAGATGACATATTACATTCAGGAGATGTGAGGATGGTGGTGAAGGACTATGCTGCAATGCTGTTGGTCAGTATGCACCGCCAGCTATGTATGTGCACATTTGTGAGGTGTGATTTATTGGAGTCTCCACACAGGTGTCCAGCTGTGTCACAACCAGCTACAAACTACCAGACTTAATACTGGTGTATCCATAGCAACTGAGGCAGCAGGGGTTTGTGAGGGATGAAGTCCACCCATAATCCCTCATTCAGTACACAAGGATAAAGGACCTGTGATTAGATCACCGTCATGTGATCAGGGGACGGAGCTAAGCTGTTAAGTGACATTCACAGGTGCGGTCAGGCTCTGCATTTAACTCACATACATGGAAAGACGGACAAGTGGTCGTTAGCACTTTGATATATTGATCATATAGATTGTGCAAATTAGCTGCAGTAGGAGATACAATAAAAAAAAAGCACAAAAGCCACTATGTATAGCGTGATAATATCACCTATGTACTTCCAGGCCTTAGACTTGGGCATATGTGGTTGGTCCAAAAAAGAAAACATTATTTACCATTTTCAAAGCTTCTGTTTCTAAAGCTGGCCATAAACAAGAGAGAAAGGTCGGACAAAGTCACAAATAGGTAATAAAAGTCTGATCGGTTGGGTCTCACCACTGAGACCCTCACCGATTCAGAGTACAGGTGTCCCGGGTCTTCCAGTTCTCCCCACTGCCTCTCTGCAGTGACACAAAAATTGAATGGAGCAGTGACCAAGCACGTGTGGTGCCATTTCATTAATTTAAAGCGGAGCACATGTGCTTGGCCATCTCTAGCACTTCCGCTGAAGATGAAAGGACCACCATTCATTCAATCTTCTTCTCACTGCGGGGGGTGTAGTAAGCCTGCACTGAGGAAAAGAGGCACAGGTCTTCACTGATCAGTCTTTTTATCACCCATTCTGTGGATTTTGGATAAGAGTCAATCTTGGTATAATCCCTTTCAGGCCCCATTAACAGCTGTAGGTGTTGGCTTTGTGTTCTATTCAGATAGCACAGGTTTTAGAATATGGAGGAAACATTCCATGAAGAGAGTCAGTCCTCTGATATTCTTCATGCATGTTTTCCCCATGCACTGCATAGTCTTTAATACGCAGCATATTTGGATGCCTTGTAGCTAGAGATGAGCGAGTATACTCGCTAAGGGCAACTGCTCGATCGAGCATTGTCATTAGCGAGTATCTCCCCGCTCGGCAGAGAAGGTTCGGCTGCCGGCGCGGGTGACAGGTGAGTTGCAGCAGTCAGTGGGGTAGGAGAGGGAGAGAGAGATCTCCCCTCCGTTCCTCCCCGCTCTCCCCCGCAGCTCCCCACCCGCCGCCGGCAGACGAATTTTTGCTCCCGAGCGGGCAGGTACTCGCTAATGGCAATGCTCGCTCGAGCAATTGCCCTTAGCGAGTATACTCGCTCATCTCTATTTGTAGCTCAAAATATTACCCTATTTATGCACCATTATCAGTGCTTCTAGGAGAGCATTAAGTGCGCTATACGACACTCAAAGAACACAGACCTGACCACAATATAGTGCACAATATGCTTCTGTATTCCAGACCAAAATTCACATGCCAGTATGAATAAGGTCTACGTCTGCCCTACTATTCACAAAGTATGAGTAAACAATCCCTTGAATACTTTTCCCATATATTATATACATATACCTTCATATATAATGCTATGCAAATGTTTTTGACAGGCGTGAAAAAAAAACTGCAAAGAAAGACCGTTGCTGCTGTAGTAAATAATACCTATAACTGTCTCGTTGCTGTTCTCAGTATCCCCACGGTGTATGATCTGTGACATGAAACGGTCTTCCACAACCTCACTTTTGTAGCAGAGTTTAGCTGTTCCTTATGCAGTTTTAAGCCTCCTACACAGCTGTTTCTGTTTCAGTTAATGATTATATTTCAACTTACATATGAAAATGATGATCATTATCACCTGTTTTGTATAATTGGTTAATCATACACCTGACTATAATATCACAAAATCCCAGACTTTGTGCAAGTGTACCTAAAAGAACTGGTCTCTGCATGAGTTTGCCATACAATGGCTTGTATCAAAACTTCAACCAAGCTAAGTCAAGAATGCCTTAGACAGCTGTTGGAGGTCAGCAGAATCACAGGGAGCTAGTCAGACAAGCCACAATACAAAAGAGATTTCCCCAGCAGCACTCACTGGAACTCAAGTCACTGGACGGGCCACGGGTCAGACGGCTTCCTTTGACTTCAATGAAATCTGCAGGAAAATGGAGCATGCTGCGATTTTTCATCTGTGCATGAAGAATTACTTTTGCATTGGATGCTATGGGCGGTATTTGCTGCAGAATCCAGAGGCGGGCGCCTGCTCCCGACTCCGCAATTCAAATCTACCCATGTGCATTCACCCTAAGACAGATGCCAGTGATACAAACTAGTCATTCTAGATCTTGGCGTAGTTTAAAAGGCTTTTTTCCCCCATGTCAATCGAGTCAACCTTGAGCCAGCTACCTGAACCATGCGGGGATTAAACCAGCAACCTTCAGGTCGTGAGCAAGACCTGAGGACTGCATACTGCTGCCATATACTCTGCGCCGCACAACGCCCCTATAGAGGACCCGATCATGCTCAGTCTCATAGAAGTGAATTCAGCGGTTGTCCTGTAAGCGCACCAGTGCTCCATTCAGTAAAGGGACTCAGAATGCGCCGTTACTGTAATCTCTAGGAGTCCCAGTGTTAAGTCCCCAAAATATCATACTTTTATTAAGTATCTTGTAGATAAGGGATACATGTCTTTGACTGTATTAACACCTTTAAGGGGAAACTCTGTTATAACACGGAAATTGAAATTAGAGAATGAAAAAGTCAAAAGGAAGCAAATAACATGGACCCATCACCATACTCCCATGAGATCTACCAGTGTCCCCCATATTACAAGTACTCATATGTGCTACCAGTGATTCCATTCAAAGTACTGGATAAGAGGAAATGGTTGATGGTGCAAGCCATGGACCACAGATTTACAGGTAAGGCCATTATTTTATGCTTTGGGGCTTGGGGTACTCAGGCAGGGTGTATCATATAAGATACCGGCATCACAAATAATGGGTATTGCCTGAGGACCAGTGGCCACTATTGACACATTCTCTAAATCTTGGTTAAAGGATAATCTCAGATGTGTATATATACGCTTAGTATTTGGCATCCACAAGTAAATGGTTGGACTGGTTTATCTGCTTCAAAACAATTGTGTGCGGCACTTATATGGCGTTGTCACACTACAGCTACGGCGCCTCTCTTTTGGAGGTTAAGTCTGTAAGTAGGAGATATAATCACATTGCTCATTTAACCTTCAAGCTCCACTTCTTTGCCTGTTATGCATCACAGTGTACAGGTCCGGTAGTCATAAGGGATCAGAAGAGGAACGGTGCGCAAAAGGCTGAGTGCCTCCACTCTGTTATTACAGATAAGGGCTCTTAGCACCGCTCCATGTAATATGACGTCAAAGAAATCTCATCAAAGTTCTATGGACTTTTTCCTCAAATACCGGGTGATTCAAAAGTCATGGCCACCTGGAATATCTTCTAAATTAAAGTTTATTGGGCTGATTCCAAGATGGCTGTTACCAAGATAGCCAACGGGTTACACTAAAAAGAAGTATATAAATATGGCATCATCATAACCATACTGAGCCACAAAGTGAAGAAAGGATGTAATTTTTACTACACCGTGAACTCACTAAAAACAACTCCACTGCCCAGAATGGCGAAATCATGTTTTTTCCCCTTTCACCCCACTTTAAAAGTTTTCCAATACATTATATAGCATGATAAATGGTATTTTTTAAAAATACAAAAGTTATGATTTTTTTTGAAAGTAGGGAAGATACAATGAAAACGCAAAAACAATAAAGGGCTGCAGCAGGAAGGGGTTAAAGGGGTTCTGTCACTAAAAAAGAAAAATGCTCTACTTATCTGTTCCTCCCCCATCAGTCTACTTACCAGATCTTCCCCTCCCTTATCTTCTCCTGTCTCCTGGAGTCCAGGGGGCTCACTTCACCTCCACTTGCCTGATTCTGCTCCTTCCTGTGAGGTTATGTACATTAGGTTGGCAGTCTGCCAATGTACGTTATGTCACAGCTCACAGGCCAGCAGGAGGACTGCCTATCTTCTTCAGAGATTGCTCATGCGATCTGAAGTAGATTACAATTCCTTCCTAGGCAGTGAAGCTACAGCAAAGGGATGTGACCTTCACTGACCCAGCAGGAAGGAGTTTGTGATAAGCAGCCTTCATAACAAGCTGGGCCCAGCCTGCACTGAGCTGACCTGGGGCACTGGAGAAGCTCAACCAGGAGAAGATGTGATAAGGAGACAGACAGGGAAGGAATAGGTACGTTTAGATAATTTCTTTTTATGACAAATCCCCTTTAAGGAAAAGGCACTGAAATTAGGACGGTTTAGAAAGTAGAGAAATATGGTCTTCTCGCTATTGACAAGCAAAAGCAGGTGGGTGAAACAGAATTAAAGAGGGTAATTTTAGTTCTCTGTGTCAGTTATTTTTGTTTTTTTTCTGAGAGGCATTAGTTACGGGCCTGAGTATCAGCACTTCCATGTGACAGGGGGCACTTATTTATCACAAGGAGCACATTTTCCCTATGATGGGTGTTTTTCAGGATGACAGCTGGCTGTAATCCATAAGCGGAACACTTTCCCATTAGCTAATATCTTTTTGTTACCAGGTTGCTAAGCTGCGCCAGAGGGAAATATCACTTTCCCCCGGCAGATATATATTTTTTGATAAGAATTCCACAGATATTGGGCTGATATTTACAGTTAAGAGCAGGTAGTCAACTCAGATGAACTGCATGGCAAACACAATTTTCTCTGTATAAGCGGATCAAACTAGATAACATCTCGGCCTCTGGATCTTTGGCGGGGTTATTGCGTCAACCTTAGCCATTTTTAATTATTACTTTATTTTTCCCTATTTGTTTGAGGATTTCATTTTTTTACTATACTCTTGCATGTAGCAAACAGCTGAGCGTTATGAGTACAGTATATCGTGGCTTATATTTGCATATATCGGTCCCGTTTCTTTCAAAGAAAACAATTTCCCCCTATGGAGAACACAATTATTCTCCTTCTTTTGGTGAGAAAGATCCATAAAAAGACCCCTACCAATCAGCAAGTTATCCCCTCTCCTGTGGATAGGGAATAACTTCCAATCTTGAAACAGCTTCTTTAACGGGTTTTCCAGGTATTTACTATTCCTGACCTATCCACATAGTTGATCAACAGGGGTCCATCTCTTGGAATCCCCACTGATCAGCTGTCTGCGTTGGGGTCAGAGCCAGAAGTCTCATAGAAGACTTAGCCTCCATTCATTTCAGTAGGAGCAATGCCTTCTATTACACTTCTGACTCCGACTGCAATGAGGAGCCGAAAGTGTAATGAAAAGCATCGCTCCCACCAAAAGAAACAGCAGCAAACCATTTATGATACTAGATTGACATGATGCTTGCTACGCGAACATAGAAGTTCACAACCACCTTTTTTGAAACATTTTAAGTCTGCTGGGTTAGGTGATTATTTAGAGTATCACTTTGTATTTGGGACAGATATCGAAAAAAAAAAAAAGCCTACAGGTCTTAATCTGTTTGTCTGTCTTTCTCTCTCTGTGTCTCTCTCTGTCTATTTGTCTCTCTCATTGTCTGTCTCTCTCTGTATCTGTCTATCTCGGCATCGCTCTCTCTGGTTCTCTTTCTGTCTCTGTCTGTCCCTCTGTCTGTTGCTCTCTCTATCGCTCTCTCTAGGTCTATCGCTTTCTCTGGGTCTCTCTCTCAGTCTTTCTATCACTCTCTGTCTATTGCTCTCTGTCTGTTTCCCTCTGTCTCTCTATTGCCATCTCTCTCAATTTGTCTCTCTATTGCTCTGTCTGTCTATCACTCTCTGTCTCCCTATGCTCTGTTTCTCTGTCTCTCTATCGTTCTCTCTTTCTGTCTCTCTCTCTCTATTGCTCTCTGTCGGTCTCTCTATTACTCGGTTTGTCTATTGCTCTGTCTGTCTCTCTATTGCTCTCTCTATCTGTCTCTCTATCACTGTTTGTCTCTTTATTGCTCTGTCTATCACGGTCTCACTATCTATCTCTCGCTTTCTGTCTATTGCTCTCTCTCTATCGCTTTCTGTGTTTCTATTGCTCTTTCCCTCACTGTATCTATCTCTCTATTGCTCTCTGTTTCTCTCTCTATTGCTATCTCTCTCTCTGTTTCTCTATCGCTCTTTCTCTCACTGTTTCTCGCTCTATCGCTCTTGGTTGGGCAGTGTATGGTGTAGCTCAGCAATGTATGCTGTGTTGCTTAGCAACACTTCACTCATTCCAGCGCACGACTGAAGCACAGCAGCGCCGCCCATAGACTTACCATTGAACTTTCAACCCGCCTGACAGGTCCCTGAATGTATTACACTCACATGTGATGATTTTATGGCACCGGTGAGCTTGTGTGTCATCTAATGACACCAATATCATACACCAAAATTACAGCAAAGGGGTCAAAGTGCGGTGCACGAAAAAGCATGTAGGCTTATTTATATTAGATCTCCAACCCCAATGCAGACATCCAGCTCCGCTGCATTAACAGCAGGACGGAGGATCAGATGATCCTGATCGGCGGACCACCGCTGATCAACTATTCATGACCTATCCTGAGGAGAGATCATCAACAGTAATTACCTGGAAACCCCCTTTAACTACAACACATTACAATGCTGTAAATTGAGTTATCATGATGAACCAGCCATGTTAGTGACTGTTACATCTGTACATTATGTTTGTAACAGATTAAAGGGAACCGGTCATGCCCCCACAGCACCATAAACTAAGTTATATGTTGTTAGGGGATGTGTCAGGGAGCCGGGTGCAGTATTTTTTATACTCACCATTTCCTGTAGTGTACCACTCTGAACTTGGCGCACGGCACTAAAAATTGACTCTTCAGAGTCACAAGAGCGTGCTCTTCTATACCAGCCTGTGGTAGAGCGCATGCGCGGGACTCTGAAAAGAGTCACATTTTTGTGCAGCACATCAACTTCAGAGGGTGAGCGCATTAGTTAACAAGAGTGGGCACCCGGTTCGCTGTCATGTCTCCTAGCAGCACCATAACTTACATCATGGGACAGGTTCCCTTTAATATTTACAAACAAGACAAGTGTTCGCATCTAACCAACTACTGTACAAAGGACAAACGTGCAACCGCTCTAGAAAACTTAGTCATTTCTGTCATGAACAATTATTACAAAAGGCTAAAGTTCCCTCTCAAAAACTATTAACTGGGTGAAAGTTCTTTGATTGCGTCATAGAGGCGTCTAGCGGTCAACGAGCTCTAAACAAGCGGAAAAAGGTCACTGAGAGCCTTTTTATAGGCCAAGGGGGGAACCACTTTTAGAACCTCAGGTGACAAGACCGATCATCTAATCACACCACAACTCTAATCATTAACATATCTGTCCGAGATGTAACTGCATGCCGAGGTTGGCAGCAAAATGACAACTTCTAGGGGCTCAATTTTTTTGAGTGTATATCTCATGGTGGGGTGGGGTGGGGGGCAAACTTGACCACAGCTAGCTCTAAAAGGGAAAGTCCTGTAGGAAGCAGGTTAACTGTGGTTTGACATCCAGAAAGGACTTGAAAGAACTCAGTCATCATCAGAGTGCTGAGAAGGGATTTCAGTATGGGTTCCTAGAGATTAATTTACATTTGGAGAATTGCGCCAGCTTCCCCTATGTGGGCTGCAATGTTATTATTTTGATACCTGCAACTATTTCAAAACTGAATAAAGGCCCAATGTCCACGTGCGAGTTTGATTTGCAGAATCTGCGTGAAAGATCCACAAATCAAGCAGCCCATAGGGAAGCATGGGCGTCCGCAAATGAAATAAAGCATGCGGATTTGACTTGCAGACCTTTAGGTCCGGAAAACAAGTCGCAGCATGCTCCATTGCAGTGCGGATCCCCCACGGACGGCTTCCATTGAAGTCAATGGAAGCCATTCGATCTGCAGCCCAACCGCAATCGAACTGGGGAAGGGCTGTGGATTCTGCGGGAAAGCAGAAGTTAAAAAAAAAAAACTCCAGTGTGCATGTACGGTGGCCAGCGCTTTCGAACAGATCCACAGTGAAGAAGATAGAAGACCCAGGCGGGTAAGCAGAAAACTCGCAGTGTCCTCGGCCGTGGGTGGGGTCGGATTCCACTGCGGGCTCCCGCATGCAGATTCCGATCAGCCCATGGACATGAGCCCTTAGGCTATTTCTTTGGATTGCAGTTGAGCTACCTTGATGCTAAAGTATGCCAAGTGTCACAATAGATACATACAGTGAGACAAGTGCATTTGACACGAAGTTAAAGACATGACGAAAACATGTAATTTTATTTTTCTTTGAATATATACAGCACACACACAAATATAAGCCTTTATATGATGGTAACACACCACTACACACTACTAATGTGCTACATGCAATATTACGCAGAAAGGAAAACACGTAATGCACAAGCCAATAGGAAAAAGAAGTGCAGAGGTTAAAGCAGTAACCCAGCAGAAGACGTTCAGGTCTATAAGTTAGATGTGCAGGGAGAGAACAGAAAAATGTGTTTGCTGTGCAATCTGTCAAACTTGTGCTGTAGACAATGTAATCAACCTGACATATAGGTCTTATTCCTACCAAGACAAATAGATCCACAACGGATGTCCGTCCAGCGGAGCTGAGCTACATGGCAGTGCTACAAATATAAACCGAAAAGTGCTGCTCCTCTGGCAGACATCAGCCACCAGTCAGCCGGGAAATGATCGCTCACGGGAAAAGTAAATTCCCACTGACAGACAAGTATGTGCCCAAGAGCTCTACCTCAGGTGGATCACTCATACGATACCTAGAAGACATCCGTCACCGGGAAAGTGTGCTCCCCGTGATGGACAAATTATAGCGGACACCAAGGAAAATATCTGCCAGCGGAAGGGTCCCTCTGCAGAGCCAGAGCTACCTGTTAGCTGAAAACATGTCTGCAAGGCCTGTGCAGAGCAACATAGTATGGGCCAAAAAAAGACATCTGCCCATCCAGTTCAGTCTATTACCCCCCCTCCCACTGGTGTTGATCCTTAGGAAAGCAAAAAAAAAACAAAACAATGAGGTAGAAGCCA
Source organism: Eleutherodactylus coqui (assembly GCF_035609145.1). Classification (NCBI taxonomy): domain Eukaryota; kingdom Metazoa; phylum Chordata; class Amphibia; order Anura; family Eleutherodactylidae; genus Eleutherodactylus; species Eleutherodactylus coqui. Next base: position 121,198,804 of record NC_089845.1, read on the forward strand.
ATTTTCCCTAAAAAAAAGAAAAAAAAATCCTTCCTGACTCCGATCTGGCAATTGGAATAATCCCCGGATCACCGACACTTCTGAAGTAAGTAGTGACCATAACGTGTAATATTGTATCGGTCAAGAAAGGAGCCCAGGCCCCTCTTTGCCATCACCACATCCTCAGGCAGAGAGTTCCACAGTCTCACTGCTCTTACAGTAAAGACCCCCCTTCTATGTTGGTGTAGAACCCTTCTTTCCTCTAGATGTAGAGGGTGCCCCCTTGTTATAGTCAGTCGTGAGTATAGTTTTTTTTTCATATGCGTGTAGTCTGTTAAAAAAGGACAACACACAGACAGCATATGGATTTATATTCCTCGAGGTGGCATCAAATACTACAGAGTTTTTTCACGCAGACGTGGCCAGTGTGAATAAACTCATTGCATGCTGTATTCTGATCCGTTCTAAGGATGAAAATCACCCAATTAAGTCAAAGAAAAAAAATGGACAGCGCATTGAATTGGGCTGGTTTCAGATTTTTTTATGTGGACGTAAAAAATGTATGGCACACGGAGTTAGAAAACAGACACAAGGACCAAATACTGAGGCCACACGGATCTGCACGTGTCTGAAAAACATCAGGTTTTTTGTGGAAGTAACACTGATGTTTTTTGTGCTCACATTAGCTGGGAGCAGTAGTTTGTTTTTTATGCGGATGCAGTATTTTTTAACTTTGCTGTGACTAAAGGCCAATTTAGACAAAGCGATTATCGCTCAAAATCCGTCTTTTAAGTGATAATCGTTACGTGCCCATCTTTCAGTTTTCTGCCAAACGATGGTTGTCAGTTCGGCTTGAAATCCGTCGTTCAGCAGAGCAGCTGATAAGATAGACCGCACGCTGTGCTCTGTCCGGGGACTGCTGATTACAGCTGATTGCATGGTCTCAGCTGTTCTCAGCTGTCAGCCCCACTGGCAGAACAAAAGGAATTCATTCAGATGGCAGTGGGTAGTCCTCTGAATAAATTCAGCGCAACATGATCACCCAAAAGCCATCTTTTGAGCCATCAGCTTTGTGCCTAAATGGGCCTTAAGAGCCAGGATTATATGGCTTGAAACATGTAAGCGTTCCTGTTTATATCCTCTGCCTTTTAGAAGATGCAATAAAAGCTATGTTTTATTTAGAAGAGTGCTGGATCACAGCTACCTACCATCTAGAAAATCTCTCTCAAAAGGAAAGTGAGCTCATTGTGAAGGATAATATATACCTGTCAAATAAAAAAAAATGTCTGTTGTCCCTCTGTAGGATCACTTAGTGCTGGATTATGAAAAACCTGTCACTTGGATAAATAACCACCAGAGAGAGAGCGTTGTCTCTCTGATAGTTCACAGGGTGGCAGATAACAAATATCCATCACCTCACAAAATATCCACCACAAAGTGTGCTCCTTATGATGCACAATGGTTACGGGTTGTGTATAAAGTACCCGCCTGAGGGATGGGGGACATTTTCTCCTCAATAAACACCTGAAGACAAACACCTGTCTGAGGGAAAATGCTGCCATTGTGACGGATGGCAGCTACCTGCCAAGGCATCTATCACAGCGACATTGTGTTCCTACCTGACACCTGAAGAAATATCCTCCGGAGGGAACCAGCTTTTGTTTAGGTGGATCCGTAATATCCATCAATAAAGGAAAAGATTCCTCAGAGGGGTAATGTAGCCGGTGTGAAGGACAAGTCATGGGTGTTTACATAAAATACATAGGGACAAAATGTACTAACTCAGATGGATCAATAATACCCGTCATCCTGGAAAATATCTCTCATAGGGAAAGCATACAAATATCCGGTAGAGGGAAAGTGTTTTCCGTCAGGTGGATCAATAACAACTTTCCCCTGGAAATATATACCTTGGAGGGAAATTGTAGTCCTTGTGAAGGTTCACTGCAACCTGTCAACCCAAAAACATAATATATCCTCCAGACGGAAAACAATATCCATCAAGCGGATCAATAAGAATTCTCATCTGAACTAATCCCTCAAAGAACAACTATGTTTCCTAATGATAGCCGTCACCTTAAAAAAAGCAGGGGAAAGTGTTTTCCTCAAGACTGACAACTGTTGTCAACTAACATAAATATCCATCCACCTGAGGAAGAGTGCTGTCTGACAGATCACTAGTGCCATAACCTACCAAAAATATATCGCAAAAATTATATTAAATCAGAACAGCTGATTCTGACCCCATGGAAAGCAACGGGCGTAAAAAGTGGCTTCACTAATATGTGTTTGTATCTTCTACGAATGTGGCTTAGTTGTTAGCACTGTTGTCTTTTAGTGCTGGGTTCCTAGGTTCAAATCCCATCAAGGATGACTTCTGCATGGACTTTGAAAAACTCTATCCAGATGTTGCCCTTGGTCAGATTTGAGCCTACAACTCCAGCACTGCAAAGCAGCCGCAATAACAACTGAGCCACCAAACTTGTCTGTTGTGCTCCAGAGAAGGGGAAGAACACCGCAAATAAATCCAAGAAGAATGTAAAAACATTGCCCTTAGACTTGAACCTACAATTCCAGCACTGCAGAGCAAAAGTGTCAACAACTGAGCCACCGAGTTCTCTGTGTTTATTCGTGTTGTCCTTCCCCTTCTCTGAAGCAGAACTGACAAGTGTGGTGGCTGAGTTCATAGCACTGATGCTTTGCAGGATCAAATCTGACCAAGGGCAACTTCTGGATGGAGTTTTTCAAAGTCCGTGCAGATGTTATCCTTGATGGGATTTGAACCTAGGACCCCAGCAACAAAAGGCAACAGCACTTACATACATCCCTCCCTCCGACTTTTATTTGTAAAAAAGATTTTCGTGACGTATCGGGTCTAAATTGAGGCTTTTGCAAATATAGTTTTGGGGTGCATTAAGTCTACAGTCAACTAGTAGGTCTTTTTCCATATACAAATATTGAACAGAATGGGGCCTAATACTGAACCCTGTGGCACCGCACTATAGACCGTGGTCCAATCAGAGTACAAACCATTTATTACCACCCACTTCTTCCCATCTCCGAGCCAGTTCTTTACCCATGTACACACATAATATATTTATAAATAATATCGCCTGAAGTCGTTCACATAGAGTATATACAGTTGAGTCACATTATTATAACCACCTTTTCACTTCCCATGACAGAAGTGACGTGCGGTGGGCTGGCTTGATGGGTATACAAGTTGTGCGATAGGCCGTCTGGTCATATATCACTCATTGTTATAGCTAAAAGTGGCGATTTATCAGAGTAGCAAACATGGATAATTATTGGCTTTTCGAGCCAATGGTGGCGGTATTTCTCAAACAGCGCAGTTTGTGAACTGTTCGCGTGCTGTTGTCATGAAAGTGCATCGTGAGCGGATAAATGCTACCATTGGGAATAACCGATGTGGAAACTGCGTGCCATTGATGTGAAAGGTGAACTCTGGCTATGAGGGTGCGCAAGGGATGACCCATACGCTATAGCATGGCAACTGACCATGAAAATGAACCAGGAGGCTACCAGACGGGTGTCTAAAACAACAGATCAGTGAAACCCTACAGCGTATGGGGCTCCGAAGCAGACGGATGGTCAATGCAACTAAGCTAACAAAGGAGCATCGGAAGAGAAGACTTCAATTTGCACAGCAGTATCAGGAATAGACCACCACTGATTGGCAAAGGGTCGCCTTCTCTGATGAGTCACATTTTTTGCTTCATCAAACGGATGGACATGGTGTGTCAGATGAGGAACATCAGAGAGCAAACATCCTAAAACTATTGCTGAAAGAACACAAGCTGTTGGCGGAAGCTTTATGGTCCAAGGAACTTCTTTGTGGCATTCTCTGGCCCGCTCATCCATGTGGAGGCACTCTAAACTGATTTGGTTAGAAGTCCATCTTAACAGATCACGTACATCCATACATGCAGTTTGTCTTTGCTAGGGCAGCAAGACAATGCGAAAAGTCACACGGCTAGGAATGTCTGACAGTGGTTGGAAGAGGACGACCAAGACTTCCAAGTACTTCCTTACTCTGGTACTATAATTTCCTAATAATTACTCGTCAGATTGTTACGGATAGGGGTTTTCATAAAAGAATTAATCAGATGTGCAATAAGGTTTTAGATAGAGGTTATCCAAAAACCCATTGTGGAAAAATGTAAAATGAGAGTTAAGAGGAATAGACTGAATTGTGAACGATGAACTGAGGATGCTACACAGCTAGAATTCTTTTTATCTGCAGGTATTCAGTCGATAACTACTGAATCGGAGGACAGTACTTGTGGAAATACATGGACGCATGAGGATCCGGAAGTATGTAGCGCACAGTGAACCGGGAAGATGCCAAGACTGGGTGTGAAGTCTACTCATGATATGGATCCCAGCGTGGATTGTTACTTCTATACGCTGTACATATGTTCTATTTTTGGATGCTGCAACGCGTTTTGATGCCCCGTGTCACCCATTGGAATGAATAAATGGAGCGTGTTAAAGACACCGTAAAACGCTGCTTACCATGCCACCAGGAGGGGTGGGGGTGGGGTAAATGGTGATGTCATCAGCTTGCTTTGCCTGCATTGTTCTTGCACAAAATATGCAGTAAAACACAGTGTTTTTACAAATGCTTGTGTGGGAGTGGCTTAAGACAGCAAAGTGGTGTCCCATTTAAATGTAATTTGTAATTTATGCGGATTTTGGTGTGGATTTTGCACCAAAGTCTGCCTTGTGAACACATCCTAAAGCTCTTTTTACACCATGTTTTTTCAGTTCAGCGCTGGTACCTTCCTGGTTTATGTCATGTATGCAGAAAACTGCATAGAAACAGAAACCAGGAAGAACGGGACCATTAAAAAAATATGACGGAGACCTCTTTGATCGCCATCTCATATAGTTTCCGTCCTTGGCAAATTTTTAAATTGGATAGAAAAGTACTGAGTATGGTGCTTTAGTATGCAATGTAAAAGACTGACAGGGCTGGAAACTATATGAGACAGCGACCAAAAGATCTCCGGGTCACATATTCACCCCTATGATTCTGTCCTGTTTTCTGTCTCCATGAAGTGTTTGCATATAAAAACCCAGGAAAGAAAAACGCCATCTGAAAAGAGTTCTACTGGTATTCTATTATTTAGACACCTGACAACAACCTGAAGGACTGTAGGAAATCACACTACAAATGTATCATAGGCTAAAGGTGCATTTAGACACACAGATGATCGCTCAAAAGATGGCTTTTGAGTGATTACTTTGCATAATCTACTAATTGGTACTAATGCCTATTAGTACCAATTAGTAGCCTGTGAGCCACCAGGAGCTGTATTCAGAGAACAGACCATCCGCTGTTCTCTGAATAAATTCTCTTTGTTCTGCCGTGCTGATTACAACTGAGACAATGTAATTAGCTGTTATCAGCGGTCCCCGGGCAGAACACAGCCTGCGGTCCATCTTATCAGCTGTTCAAGCCAAACTGAGATCCATCGTTCAGCAGAAAACTGAAAGATGGGCTGGGCACATTTACATGCAACGATTATCGCTCAAAAGATGGCTTTGGAGTGAATTTTGAGCAAAAATTGTTGTGTCTAAATGGGCCTTAACTCGACTCTTACAGTTTATTTGCCTTTTCAACAGCTTTACAATGTTTTTGTTGTGTCACAATAAGCAAACAAAAGGTTTTCAATGGCTTAAGGCCTCCTATCCACGGCTGCGGCGGAATATTGCTAGGGTAGGAGGGGGAAGCACTGTAAGGTCTCTGTGATGAACCTATCTAATTGATAGGCTCACAGCGGAGATTTGCGGCAAATCGCAGCATTCTGTTCCTGTGGACGTCGGGCTGCGCTTTCCATAGTTATCCTATGGGAAGTGTGCCATGCGAGCTCCGCAAGCGATTTAATGCAGTGGATCTCGCTATGACATCTTGCCCGTGGACAGGCAGCCTAAATAAGATATGACACCCAAGTTAAACTTTGTTGTATCTGTGCTCTGCTGTTGGAATCCAAATCTTATTTCTGACAAGATTGATTTACAATATTTCCTGTCGCCAGCACTTTATACAAAAGCCCTCCTCCCTAGGTCAGCATCAGCACCCAGCAAACTCGGGCAAGTGCCAGGGCCCACTCAAGAGTGGGATCAATCCAATCCTCATTCTTTGAAGACAGGAATACAACAGACTAAGTCAGTAGCACCGCAGAAAGTTGAGTGCTTCCTGTTCTGCTGCCTGACGACTTCACTGTTACAAAAGGTGGCCCGATGATGACATTAAGCTCTCTGCATTGTTCTGCAATATCCTGGCTAAAAGAGGCCAAGGCAGAGAAGGATGCTGTTGAAAACTGATGGAGTTGAGTTTATCGCTGAAGCCTAGTGGGGCCTTATTACTCAGGGAACACAGCGGGGCCTTATTAATTATTTAGAGGACACAGTGGGGCCTATAAATGACCCAGGAGACATAGTAGGGCTATAAATTCTAAAAAAGACACAACACGGTCTATAGATTATTAATCACTGTGGTCTGTTACCCAAAGTCCCATACAGACATGGAGCTGGCCCTGTACACATTGCCTACAGATCAGACCATATCAGTCAAACTATAATAATCTTTATAAAACACTTACCAAATACACAGGCTGGGATCTCAGAAATCCTATTGCCAAACATATGTAATACTTGTAAGGAGTGTAAATACTTCAGCTCTTCAGGAACCTTTGTAAACTGGTTGTTCCCCAAGTTCAAAACGGAGAGCTGTAGAAGTAGATCAGATGGTTAATAATGAGCAGTGCCAACAATGGTCTGCCAAAACTTCAGAAACAAGTTTATTTAAAGGGGTTTTCTAGAACTTTAACTCTTTCCAATCCACTGTCTGACGTCTAAAGATATTCCGATTGAACGCTGTACAGCTCCGATGTCAGAAGACGTCCGGCAGGGTATTCTTACTGTATATTACTGGCTGCTCTGTTTTTTTTTTTTGGGGGGGGGGGGGGGGGGGGCCTCTCCAGCATGTCCAATACCACAGTACTGGCTCTAGCCAGCAGGTGGCGCTATTGTATAATGGCAGAGAAAGAAAAGCCCCTAGGAAACCCTGAGTGCAAAATTGGATTGCAAAGGGTTAAAATTGATGGCCTATACATAGCATGACATTAGTAACTAAGGGCGCTGCAACATATATTTAATGCCAATTTCTGAGTACCCCAGAATAAAATATAACAGGAGAAACCACCAGTGATGCCCCCATAACAGTGTGCCAGCCTCGGATAACAATACCATAAATACCCAGCCCTGCTGTATATATTCTGCTTTAATATTCTAGTGATTAAGGTAAAAGAAAGTTGGTATTCTAGTTCCAAAACGCAGACAGTTTTAGGTGAGGTTCACACTTGTGCTTTCCGCAGCGTATTTTGGTGTCAAAAAATTTTTTGCATCATTTTTCACCTGTTCCATGAAGACTGAGACCAACTTGAGGGTCTTCATATGAGGAGCCATAAGGGCTGCTATGCCCTCCTAGTACAAACGGAACAAGGTGGTACTAGCCACGTGGTCAGCGGCACTAGGTGGGCTGGAAGGGGTGAAGGTGAGGCCTGATCTCACATGGAGAATGGATGGATTAGCTGAGAAATATGGTAAGGTGATGGAGGGGGTTGGAAGGAGGAGGGTCCAGGGGGGGATTTAGGAGGCTTTTACATTGAGCGATTGTTGTTAACATGTTCAATTTCCTGATCGCTGAGGGAATCGTTGGGAGCATTTACACGGGCTGAAATGTCATTCGTCATTCAGTTAGGGGGTGCGAAGTTCTTTAGCCTCAGTGTTAAGGCAGTAGTATGCAGTCCTAAGCTCTCGCTCATGACCTGAAGGTTGCAAGGTCACTCACCGCATTGTTCAGGTAGACGGCTCAAGGTTGACGGAGCCTTTCATCCTTCCGAGGTGGGGGGGTAATTAATAAATTGGCGCCATACAAATAACAAGTATGTATCTGAAACTTGAACCTCTCCTCAGTGCGCACTCATTGGCTACAGAGTCCTTGTGCGGTTGGTCAAGTGAACCAAAACCAGACAATAGACCTGAACATTCCATGGAAGCCCAGCAGAGACTGTTCAGTGAGGATCACTGGCATGTGCTCTATTTATGGGTTTACGGGAACCAATGAGGATTAAGCGGGAGGGCAAAAAGGGAAAAAAAAAGCTGGAAGCCAACCAGTGTTTGGTGGGAGGAGCATGCCAACCAAGTGCCCAACTCCGTGTATGCTTACCTTTTCACACTACCATAATCAACCCGCGAACATTTTTATTTTAACTGAAACAAGGGGTTAACCGCCTGAGAGGCAGCCTATCTATCACATGACTTGATAGGCAATCAGCTATGGCAGCGCCGGGGGCCTTCAGAAGCCCCAGGTTGTCATGGCAACCGAACGCCTTCCCGCGATCTCATCGCCATGGGGGCTGTTCGTGATTCGAAAAAAAAAAAAAAACAATAGGGGAATTTAAATGCTGCTGCGGCATTTACAGGGTTAACAGCCAAGATCAGCGTTAACGCTGATAGCAGCTGCTACCGACAGGTGTCAGTCATGAGAAACAACCGTCAACCGCACTGTATGGAACGGGATCGACCGACCCCGCTACGTGTGGACGCACCATAATTACAGGAACGCAGAGTAGTCACCCACTGTTGCTAGGCAACAACCTGACCAAGCCTGCCTGTAGAATTCTACACCTGTTATAGCATCATCATGGAGCTCACATTGCTCAGCGCTACCACTTCACCGGGCAGCTGGCACAGACAGTTACTCTTCAGCTGTAGGGACGCCAGCTGGGTGAGGCTGCCCACTGCCCCCGGCACACGCTGCAGCCCTCTCCCATTAAGGTTCAGGGTCCTGGCTCTACCCCGGATGGCCCGCAGCACCAGCAGGTCAGCCATGAGCCCGGCGCTCTCAGCACCGGGTGTTATAGAGTTAAAAAAAAGACGCGAATGGTTACCAGGACAACGACGTTTAAGCACGATAGAAGCGTCCATGTTACGTAATGCCCGCCCGCCCCTCTCGAAACGTCAATGTGCTGCGTGAGTGATCTTTATACTGATTGGTCAGAACATAGTCACATGTAAGTAAATGCCTGATTTCTATTGGTTGTTTCATCGAACAGTTCCGTCCTGATTGGTAGCTGTGTCTCCGCCCTTTTCTTTGCTTGTTGCACTGACAAGAAACATGGCGGCGCCCTTGGCAAGAATGTCTGTGTGGCCGGTGACTGGGAGGACTCTCAGTACGGCGGGTAAGTAGTGCTACGGACTGACTGACTAATGCAGCAGCAGCCATGATACTTGTGGTGCCAGCTGTGGTCATCTGCTACACATGGAGGCCACGTTGGCCATTATGAACCTAGGGTTTCATCATTGGAGCTCCATCTATGGGACTTACTTGCATTAAAGGGGTAGTCGCCTACATTGCACAGTGGCCCAGGCTGGTACTGCAGGCTCAATGCCATTTACTTCAATAGGATTTAGCCTGCAGTACCAGCCTGGGCCACTGTACAATGCATGGAGCTATCTGAAAACAGCTAGAAATGAAACAACCTCTATAAGGGGTTGCTGTCATAGCAGCGCAGCAACCAGATCTCTACGGATGCTGTAATGTAAAGCAGAGCTCCATTGTCCCTTTATCATGATGGCAGGCCGGGCCCACACAGTGCAGATTCAGTGCAGTTAGTGAAGGAATCCAAGACTAGGGTTGGATCCAAGAAGGAACAGCTGTAAAAGGCCGCGGCCGCACTTGTGTTGTGGTTTCTGTCCATGGCCAGATCTGACATACTGGTGCCCAGCGGATGCCACGGACTGGCAGCGGGATCTGTCAGATTCTGCAAAAATGTCTGTCATTATGGCAAGAAAAATGGCACCGCAGAAACCTTGTAGTTCGCATGAAACAGGACAAAATCTGCGACGGCATCTGAAGCAGGTGTGGACAGAACCTAAAGATGGCCGTACACCGTAGGCTGCATTCACACGGGTGAGCGCGATATTGGGCAGAGAAGCTCAGCCCCATATCGCATTTATCAACATGCGTTTTACCCACGGGGTGGGAGGCGGTCTTCATGCAAACCCCATCGCGTTGCTTGAATAAAATTGCGATCCTCAGACGCGCCGGAGGGTGGTAAGTGTTTCCCATTGACTTCTGTGGGAAACATCACGTCGTACTCGGGGATTTTGCTGTTGAAGTTCTGCAGCGTTTATAGCCTGGGTGAAGGCACCATTATTCTTCCTGACTCCCCCATGCTCAGCAGGTTGCGGGTATAAGCCATTACCAGACACCTGTAGTGGAAGCTTATCTCCCAACATGCCCCATGCTGCTTTCCTGTGGCATCTGCTATTGGTGGAGTCTGACTGCAAGAATTGCTCACACTTCCAAGGGTGCCACATTCTTGATGGAGAGTTGGTTGGTTTGTGCTGCCACTCTGCATTATATTCTGTGGAAGACAACAAGCTACCAATTGGCCGCCATGTACGGAACTGTGCAGAGATCCCCCCCCCTCCCTCCAAGCTCTGGTGTGGAGGGGCCCGTGTCGGTTCTCGCTGTAACGTACTGCGGTATTTGCCCCCACAGATGGCTATTTTTATAGAATGTATTTCTTGCACTTCTGACATTTTCTGATGATGTCTCCTTAGCTGCGCTGTGCCGACGAGCCGCTCCTTTGGGTCCCCTTCCCAATGAGCAGTTTAGAGGTCAGAATTTGGACTCGTTGAAGAAGTATCGCTGCTTCGTAAAGTATTACCGACAAGCTGAGAGAGAGAGCAGGAAGACAAACTGGTGGAGGACGTACAGACAGTTCCTGTACCCAAGCAAAGGTAAAGTGTCCGTAGCGGCCATACACCTCATGTACCTGTAAGAGGAGGCCTTTCTCTGGGACTGTTCACACTAGCATCATACTTACTTTTTATGGTAGAAACCACATTTTAGTCCTGGCTCTGCTGTCTGCCGGATACGGATGATGCCCGACTGACCCGATTGGCTTATAATGGGTCTGTTGGGTTCCATCGTGGCGTCCAATGCTGATGTGAACGATATTTCATATAGGATTGGAACGATTGACATTATGCAACATGACTGATGCCTGAAGGGCTCCACAGATCAAGGAATGGGGTCTAAGTATGAAAACACATTGGCCAACTCAATGACTGTTGAGAGAGAGAGCAACAAATATATAGACGTGGCGCTGATGACAACTCTGGTTTGTGTCAGGGTGAAGAGGAGATGTCTGCTCGCTGAACGCTCAATTAAATTCTCCATAGACTAGTGATGCTGGGGAATTTCTATATTTCCTCTCTAATTCCTCCTGGAAATGTTTGACTATATTGACAATAGGGTGGAACAATCTCACTGGCAGTTAAAGGGGATTTTCGGCATTTAAATATTGATGACTTCTCCTTAGGGTAGATTATCAGTATTAGATTGGCACAGTTGCAGGGAGTTGGACTCCCATTGACCAGCTGTATGAATGGGCTGCAGGACTTGTGTGAAGGCTGCAGCCTCTTCATTATATACCAGGTACCATACATTACAGCTCAATACTGTTCACCTAAATGAAACTAAGCTGCACATAAGTCATGCAACAAATGGATCAAACGCCAGAGAAGAGGCCACATCGCTCGTCCAAGGACCCTGGCCTCTTCAAGCAGCTGATAGCTGGAGGTGCCAGAAGTTGGACCTCCACTGATCTGGTATTGATGACCTTTCCGAAGCCTGCGGCATGAAGACTGACGGCTTTCTCCATATACGCAAAAGAGGAGAGAGCTGTCGGTCTACATGGTGCGGACAGGAAAAGGCCAGCATGGTCTGATTCCCAAACAAACCGGCGCAGCGCACTACGCTGTTATAGTGCGTCTAGTAGGCTGCAGTGGGATATGCCAATAGTGTGAGGCGCTGAACAGTAGTTTGGTGCGTTAAAGGGGTTTTCTTTGGCATAAAAAAAGTTAAACAGGCATAAAATGCACAAAAGTGAATACTCTAAACTCCTTTCTTGGTGGTCCCACCCTGTCCAGAGCTTCAGCCCCAGTGCCTGCTACACAGGACCTGGAAAAAGTAGCGGGCAGTCGTGTGCTGTTCATTGTGCACGGGCACTCACAAGCTTCAGCGGTGATTCTTCCATGAATGGCACGACTGCCAGCCACTACTTCTGGTTTCTGTTTGGTGGGTGCCAGGGCTGCGGCGCTGGATGGGGAGCTGCCATGATAGGTGAGTATTCAATTTTTCCTAACTTTTTTTTCCTATGGCCTAGAAAATCCCTTTAAACAAAAATATTTAGCGTGTCAAAGATTCTTTTGGTGCCGCTCTGTCCGTATTTGCATACAGTGCGTCTACAGGTAAAAACTGTGCATATCAATGTTTATATTTTAGAGTATTCAACATTCTGGTTGCCCAATAGAGCTCCTCTAAAGTGACCCTGGCCCAGACAGATGGCTGTGTTCTATCTGTGATTCGGATGCTGAGATGATTGTACAATGCCTGAAGCCACTCTGTAGAAGTATCCAACTCGGACCAACCGTCCAGACTGTGAAACTAATGGAAATTTAGTGTGGTGATCCTTCACCAAGCACTGGGAACTGAACCCACTCACATTGATATATATATAATCAATTTTTTTCTTTCAACCCACTATAACCTCTATATAAGGGGCTATAGAGACATCTCTGAACATATCTATGTACAAGATGTGGAAAACAAAAATTGTATTCCATGCTCCATTCAGTGCTTGATACTGAAAACAATAAGTAAGCGGCATAAAACCTCCGTGAACCATCATTGTAAATATGTTTTAAATTAAGTTTTAAAATGTCTTTTTCCTATTTACAACAGTTCACGGAGCTCGCGGTTTTCAGTACCAAACCCTGACATGGAGCATGTGATGCAATTAGAAATACAGCTTAGAAAAGTTCTAACCACTGCGGTTCCGCGTACAAAGTATCGTCTTAACTTGTATTTTTTTTACTGCTGCTAATAATACAAATTTTATTTGCCTTCTAGATGGGGACGAGCAGAAGGTGGACATTGGGTTTCCGTCTGTGTTGCCTTCTACAAAAGAAAGACTAAAGGCTCAGAAGGAAGTGCTGAAAGCAAATCACCGAAACCCAGAGCTAGAAAAAGCCTCACGCCACCGCACATGTATGACATCCGGTTTGGGGTTTACTCTAGTGAGGAGTGATTATTGGAATAGTTGAGTCAGGAGTGATTGGCCTGATTTTCAAAAAAAAAATTGGGAATCGGGAGAAGCCTATCCCAATTTGCACTAAAGTCAATGAGAGTAAAAATTGAGTTCACTAGTTTGACCTTCAGAAGGTTCCTAATGCATCCGAAGAAGAAGGTGGTGGTGAGCTCAATGTGGCTCTGTAGTTAACACCGTTGCCTTGCAGTGCTGAGGTTTTAGGCTCAAATCTCCTCAAGAACAACATCTGCATGGACTTTGAAAAACTCCATACAGATGTTGTCCTTGGTCAGATGTGGAAAAACTCCATATGGATGGCGTCTTTGGTCCAATTTGAACCTAGAACTCCAGCATTGCAAAGCAACAGTGCTAACAACTGAGCCAGCATTATTAGAGTAGTATTACCTGTGGCCTCCACTTGTACTGATCCAGCACAGCTAAGCGGGATCCCAGGCCCCTGTTCTGTCCTCTAGGATGACTGCATGAACAGCACTGGCCAAGCAGAGAGCCGCATGTATTAGCTTGGACCACAAAAGCACAACGGGTCTTATATGCTATGTAAAATTTGACAGTTTTCTGGCACAGTTTGCACCAGAAAACTGTCTTGCTTGTTTTCTTCTACATCTACTACCGTGTTTTCTCAAAAATAAGACACTGTCTTATATTAATTTTTGCACCAAAAGAGGCACAGTGTTTTCCAGGGGTGTCTTAATACTCACTTAGTAGCTGGCGTCTCCATCCCTCAAACTGCTCTGCAAGCACTGCGGCAGTCTTCCTTGTTGTCCTCAGCAGTGACAGAATATTCTCTTCCTGGTATCATGGGTTGAATACCACGCCTCCAGCAAGAAAATGCTGTGATTGGCTCAGGACTGTAGCCTTAGCCAAACACAGCCGGTGCTTGATGAGCCAATCACAGCTATTCATTGATGTCATTCACTGGCTGTGATTGGTTCATCGAGCACCCGCTCTGATTGGCTGAGCCACAGCGCTCATGATTCAATCAGAGCAATTGCTTGCTGGGGGCGGAGTATTCAAACCCTGTTACCAGGAAAACATTGCTTTCTCAGCGCCGAGGACTAGACGGAAGACTGGGAGTGTCGCAGCCCAGCGTGAGGGATCAGGACGCCACCTGTAGTTACATCTGTAACCTGATAGTTTCAGTATTTTATCATTCTGCTTGGATGTGAAGGATTCTTTGTTTCTTCCTAGTGCTGATTCCCTTGGATGAAGTTCGAGCAGACTGGGAGAGAGAATGTGGCCCAATTCACATACAGAGAGTTGCAGAGCATTATGGGGTGTACAATGATCTTTTTGGAAAAGCAACATTTGTTCCCCAAGTTACATTAAGAATCCAATACAACACAGAAGAGGATGCAGTGATGCCCGTGTATTATGGGAACGTCGTTACCCCTACAGAGGTTGGAGGATATCCCACTCTAATACGACACACTTGATGTGGTGAACGACCTGACTGATGGTTTACCTTTTTTCTAGGCTGCGGTTCCGCCAGAGGTTTCATTTGAGGCAGAAGAAGGTTCTCTGTGGACCCTACTGCTGACAAATCCAGGTCTGTAGGAGGAAGCTTTGAACGTGTGTTGGATTCTGTTTGATTGTTACCCCTTGGTCAAGAATTATTACAGATTGGGTTCAGGTTTTTTTTTTCCTGCTTTCTTTTTGCCTTTTGAAGATTTAATACTTCCTGTTATTTTGATGGAGTTTGGGAGTCTTTGGACAGTATTCATGACTTATACATGCGCTTCCATACACAACCCCTATTCTTGAAATTTTGCATTTCCAAAAATAAACTTTGAGTACCACCTGAGTTTTCAAAAGCAGCCCAGGTCTTTATCGGCTGCTGCAATTTGCACCCACTTTGCTCGATTTTCCTATTTGTTCGCTGCCATGTTTGCATCCAATTACATGTGCAGGCAGGTCCTAATCCAGTACTGTACTGGTCAAGACTTCCACTCCTACACTTCCCTTGATGTCTTGCACAGCATCTGAATGCCTGCCCCTCTGTTGCATGTAGAAGCTATCGGTGTCCCTGTTACTACCTGATGACAGGCAGTGGATTGCAAAGATGCTGGAGGTGAGACCCCTAGTGGCAGCCCTTCAAACTTGATTTTCAGTGGTAAAACAAAATAATTGTAGTAAAATAGTATGTAAGGCCGAATGAAGACAATGTCCATCTAGTCCAGCCTGTTTATCCTCCTATGTTGTTGATACAGTGGAAGGCAAGAAACCCCAAGAGGCAGGAGCCAATTAGCCCTTTTGGAGGAAAATTCCTTCCCAACTCCCTAATTGCAATCAGACTGTTCCCTGGATCAACCCCAAATAGTTCCTACCTGCCTATATACCAGGATTAACAATTAACCTAAGATTTATATCCTACTAGCTTTCCGGTCGCGCGTTGCTGCGAAGACAGACATACATACATACATTTGTTTTTATATATCTAGATAACAACCAATCACAGCGCAGCTTTCATGTTACCTCAGTGGTATAATATATAACAACCAATCACAGCGCAGCTTACATGTTACCTCAGCTTTATAATATATAACAACCAATCACAGCGCAGCTTATATGTTACCTCAGCAGTATAAAATATAACAACCAATCACAGTGCAGCTTTCATGTTATGTCAGCAGTAAGAGAAATAACAACCAATCACAGTGCAGCTTTCATGTTACGTCAGCAGTAAGAGAAATAACAACCAATCACAGTGCAACTTTTATTCTGCCTCAGCAATATAAAAAATAGCAACCAATCACAGCACAGCATTCATTTTACCTCAGCGGTATAATATATAGCAACCAATCACAGCACAGCTTTTATTTTACCTCAGCATTCTCAATATCCTATTTATGACATAATCAATGCTCGTGCCAAATTTCCCATTTCTATGACATTGGAAAGTGAGAAAATTACATTCCGCACGCATAGAATTGAATAATCAAGTTGGGACCCATTGACTTTTCCTATTTTTGACATAATCAATGCTCCTGCCAAATTTCAAGTTTCTATAACATTGGGAAGCGAGAGAATTCGATTCCGTACGTAAAATTTGGACGCTAATTGTTTGGCGCTTACAATTGAATCGAGTTGGGACCCATTACCTTTTCCTATTTATGACATAGTCAATGCTCCTGCCAAATTTCATGTTTTTACGACATCGGGAAGTGAGAGAATTAGTGGCAATGATGGAAATCGAACGATCTACGTGGGGGGTCGTAACCGTCGACGACGCTCGCGCACGCGCCATTTGTTATAGAATATTTGTACTATGCCTATAATCTTCCCAGGCGTGTACTCAACAACTTCCCAAAGTTTCATGGCGATCGGATGAATGGTGTAGTAGCGCATAAAGGACAAACAGACAGACATATATTCAATTTTATATATATAGATAGATAATATCCTTCCGCTCCAGAAAGACATCTAGTCCCCTCTTAAACTCCTCTATGGATTTTGCCATCACCACATCCTCAGGCAGAGCGTTCCACAGTCTCACTGCTCTTACAGTAAAGAACCCCCTTCTGTGTTGGTGATGGAACCTGCTTTCTTCTAGACGTAGAGGATGCCCTCTTGTTACCGTCGCAGTCCTGAGTATAAACAGATCATGGGAGAGATCCTTGTATTGTCCCCTCATGTATTTATACATAGTCATTTGATCGCCCCTTAGCCATCTATTTTCTAGGGTAAATAATCCCAACTTCGATAGCCTCTCTGGGTATTCCAGTCCAGCATATTACAAGATTGATGATACACACAGGCTGTTAGATGAGTATATGTTATGTATACTGGTAATGCTACCTTGACAATGGCACTGTCAGAAGGTAACTTAATGGGATGGTCCCATCTTATACGCTTGTGTGTAGCTCTCTCCATTCACTACTATAGGAGTCATGTAAACAGCCGAGCACTTTTGTCTGGCTAACTCCTATAGAATTGAATGAATGGAGCAACACACAACAATCTCTCCATTCATTCCCTGCCTGCATGCGACAGTCATTGGCCTTCTCTCCACGCGGGTCGGTAGACATTATCTTAGAGATGGATACAGATCCCACCTCTGAGACCTGCACCTAAATCCTGTGCCTATGCAATAAATATTTAACATGGGAATATCCCTTTAAGAGAATATTTCAGGCTGACTGATACTATTATACCTAGTGTTGAGCCTTGTGTCTGTACGAAGCACAACATGTGCACAGAGTGAAATGGTGTTTCTTTAACCCCTTAAGGACCACTCACTATCAATGTATGGCAGGTGGTGTAAGGAGTGGGTTTGGGAGATGAACCCACTCCATACATGGCGGTTGTCAGCCGTCCCTGACACTGCAAAGACAGTGATCGGGGCTAGGTCTGATCATGGCTGTTAACTGTTTAGATGCTGACAGTGCATCTAAGCAGCCAGCTGGAGAGGGCTGAAGTCTCCTGTGCCCTGTCACCATCCTGTTGTGACACTATTGTGGAGTGCCAATGGGTTCATGTGGCAGCCCAGAGGCTAGTACAGTCTCCCAGACCTGCCATATATCGCAGTATATTAAGTTCTTCCTGTGGTAGGGCTTAATAGACTAACAGAAAGCAAGGAAATCCAGCACCTCTGCAGTCACAATTCAATTTTTTTAATTCCATATTTAAAAATGGTATAGAAAAAAGTCAAAATTCTTTTTTTTTTTTCCTCGTGCTACCATGGCTTTTGTTTACAGCATAAGAACAGGTGATCGGTGTGGGTCCCATCTCTGTGACCTTCACTTATCAAACTTTTATGGTATAGTCTGTAGCTAAAAGTCTTTGATGGGTATAGCCCTTTAAGAGCTTTATACGACTTATTTGCATTATCTGAAAGCCTAGCGATCGATCGATGATACTTCCTAATCACAGATGCAATTTAATTCTCCGCTGTACTTCCAGATGGCCACTTGAGGGAGACAGACTCAGAATATGTGCACTGGCTGGTGTGAGTATCTCCATCTGGTGTGGTCTTTGTATTGCACTCTGCTGCTTATGTTCTCACATTGTGTTTGGTTTTCTTTAGAGGTAACATTCCTGGTAACCGGGTATTTTCCGGCGATGAGGTGTGTCACTACTTCCCAGCCTTCCCTGCGAAAGGCACCGGATACCATAGATACATATTCATCCTGTTCAAGCAAGAAGAACACATTGATTTTGAGGCAGAGCTGCTCCCCAACCCCTGGTAAGGGTAGATCTTTATGTGTACGTGACGATGCCCGCCTTGTTTAGATGCAGATGGTTAGTTATACATTTCTTACAGCCACAGCCTGAAGTTAAGAACATTTAAGACGTTGGATTTCTACAGAAAGTACGAGGACAGAATCACTCCGGCAGGCCTGGCTTTCTTCCAGTGTACATGGGATGCCAGCGTGACCCACGTCTTCCACAGCTTACTGAGTGAGTGCCATGTATACACCATAGAGCTTATCTCTTACTTCTCTGCTGTCTGCAGAATCAGTCCTTTCTAGAGCATTAGCGACCTCAATAAGGTGCTCCTACTTCACACCGCTGGAATTGTCAGTGGAGCACCATCGGTACAGCAGAGATGTGTGTGGCTGCCTGCAAGCAGAGATCTTGAAAGTGAAGTACAAAGTATGTTAGATGAGTTTATAATCCTTCAATTACAATTATTTAAAGGGAATCTGTCAGCAGATTTATGCTGCCCCTACTATGGGTAGTGAAATACTGACCGGCTCCCTCATTAGGTTGCGTTCACATGTTGCATTTTGGATATATTTATGATAAGTTTGTAAACCGCAGCAAAAAAAAACAAAAAAAAACATTTTTTAAAAATGCATTCAAAAATTACGTTTCTTGTCTTGCATGATGCTGTGTTTTTAGGCTACAGTCAGCCTGTTTTATGAGATGTCGCAGGCTGCAAAAGTCAATTGCAGAACTTGGCACTTAAACGCTGAGGTTTGTGATTGGCTGTAGCAGCTTGCCATGTCCCATAAATAGAGTATGTGCTTTTTTTTTTATGCTTTACCACATGGAGCACCAATTAAAAAAATTAATGAATGACTCGGACCACCCCTCTAGAATACTATTGATGACCTATCCTCAAGATAGGTCAGCAATAGTTGATCGGCCGGGGTCCACCACTCAGGACCCTGGCTGTCTGGGTGCCTGCTGACAGCGCTGGTGTACACTGGGGTCAGAGTGGAAGCTGCTGCTTTGACCCCTTTGTAATGGCCAGCGCTTGTAACTGCAGCTGTCATTTAAATCAATGGGAGCTGCACCTGCAATTACAAGCACCAGATAACACTCCGGGACTGGAGCAGCAGCTTCCGCTCTGACCCCGGTGTGTACCGGCACTATTAGAGTGCAGCTGACCTGCCGAGGTTCAGAGCGGTGGACTCTGGCTGATCAACTATTGATGACCTATCCCCACAGCGGCCCCCAGGGGTAATGGCGACTGCCCACAGCGACTCACCATCCCCCATACCCACATACAAGACCCTCCTCATGGAAGCTCTGCTCCTCCTCTGCTCGGCGATGATCCCGGCACACACTGTGACACCAGTGTCCTACCGGACGCCTCCTCCCCCTGCTCTCGCGGAACAAAGTAGGAGACGTCAGGGGAGGGGGGAGGAGGATCCCGGCTGTACACTGACGTCAGTGTGGCCGGGATCAGCGCCGCCAGCAGCGCAGTGAGTGAATACCGACAGGGGAGCCACGGCCCCTGCCGGTATTCACTAATGTGGTGAGCGGCCGACGGCGATGCATGACCGCAGGGAGGGCTCTGCGTGCCGCCTCTGGTACGCCTGCCATAGGTTCACCACCACTGACCTATCCTGTTAGTATTTTCATTCGAAAACACGTTTTAGGCTGAAAAATCTGAAGCTGATTTGAAAAAAAATACAAAGCTGGCCCTTGGATTTCTGATGGGGATTTTTAGCTTACATTGCGGCAGATCCATGTGTAGCTATCCACCACGCAATCTCGAAGACTAGACATGTCCAATGTGACTGCATCTGTTTTACCTTCAAGGGTTAATTCTTGTTAAATCTGTACTTTATGCATTATTATAGGAGTCAAATCATACATCTTTTACTTTGCCCCAATGACTGCTATTAATTTTAGGTTTTGTTCACCTTTATAACTGATCTCTTCCTTAGAGGAACTCTGGAACTTCTTATCACTACAACATTTGCCTCAAAGTAGAGGAAACACTGGGGCACAATTACGCTTTTTACGCCAGTTTCTGGCATAAAAAAGTCGCAAAGTGTATATTTGCACAAAAAAATGCAACTTTTCTCCTTTATACACTGGCCCCACCGCTTTTTGAAAAGTGGGTGTGGGTCGTTGTGGAGGGCACATGGCCACCCCAGAAATGGGTATAAATGATACCAGAAATGTGTGCCAGATTGGATATTTCTACATAGGCGCATGGAGCAGCGGGGCATTTGCCGAATATATGAAGAGGCATGCACCCAGGGAAACTGTGTGAAGCCTGGCACAGGAAATGCCAGGCATAGTACATTTCCACGGCTGTTCCAACCTCCCTACCAGCTGGATTACTAGGAGAATCTGTAACTTCTGAGACTAATTACTTTGGGAAACCAAAAGCCGGATTGGTTTATTGCACAGTACAAATGTGAAATGCATTAAAACTCACCCAGCTGAATCATTGTCTTCTCTCCTAGATATGAAGGAACCCATCTTTGAACACCAGTTTCCTCCAATTTATCATACACCGCAAAAGAAATTTCCTCATTATCAGCCTCTAAGATATCTGGACCGCTACAAGGACTCTGATGAGCTCACGTACGGCATTTACTAGTACAGAGAGGATTACCTGGCTGGGGGCATTCTACGGGTCACCGCCTGTTCTCCTGTGTTGCCATCATGTATCTTCAGAGTTTTCTCCTGTGGATCAGCGTCTTTACATGGACATATACACAATAGAGCAAGGAAGCCATCTGACATGGGATGTATCTATACCACCCAGACAGAAAATGGTTAAATCACAATCTTGTTTGTTTGTTTTTTTATAAAAAAGGAAAATTGGTGAATGTTTGTTTTCCTCAGCAATACACTTGAGTTGTCTGCAGGTCGTTATCGCTAAGTGTAGTGTTTATAATACATTCTGTATCGCCTGACAGGAATTAAAAATTACGTTTGCGAAACTTCAGATTTTGTGACCAGAATATCACAGAATCTGATAGAACTCTCTTAAAGTGGACCTCCTCTAAAGAGCTTTACATATATCAAAGTACAAGTAAATATCGTAAGTAGGCCTGGCATCACCTGTATAGCCTAGTGCTACAGCATCACTTTATCGGATGCCCCTTACCCATTTAAAGGGATTCTGGCGTCCGGCTCAGGCTGCCGAACCACAGGTAGCATGAAGCCAGGACAGGGGTGCTTGTTACCCTCTTAGGGATTTTATTCTGAGACGCTGTGGTGTTTACAGTTTGACTTGGAGGTAAGCGCCAAATCTTGGGGTGGGCTATGCTGGCCTTTCTCTGCCTGTGCCTGGAAGACTGACCGCTCTTTTCCTTTTTGTGAAGGGGGAGAGAGCGGTCGGTGTGCATGCAGCGGGCAGGAAGGGGCTAGTGCGGCCCGCCTCCATGACACAGATCTCAGCTCAGAGTCAGATTTCAAAGTGTGTTTATCGTGAAACCCTGCAGCGTTTCAGAATAAAACGCCCATTGGGTAATAGGCATACATGTCCCAAGTTCATGCTACTCACGGTCTGGCAGCATGGCACTGATGAAGAATCCCTTTTCAATATGGCAGCCATACAAATTTATGGGCCCTTACTGTACCTCTGATACTATAAGTATGTGCGATTTTCGATTGCGATTTTTGAAGTCAATGGAAGCCATCCGACCTGCAGCCCATCCGCAATTGACATCGTGCGTCATCACCTAGCAAGCCGCCACAGTCATCTGCAATACAGAAAATACAAGGTATGCGCGATCGCGGGACAGGGACAGATTCCACTACGGGCTCCAGCATGCCAAATCTGTCCCGTCCGTTTGCAGCCGGTCTAACTAACACATCTCAAAGATGTCTGCAACAAATGGGTTAAAAAAAAACCTATTACAGTAGGGAAAAGAAAAACGGCGTAAGAACCCACCGGGAGTGTAACATGTGATGATGGCGCTAGGCACACTGCAAGGCACTGCGTCTATATCCTCAGTAGTGGGGAAATAGGCAAAATTAGCTATCTCACCTTACAAAAAATGGAATATGAAGGATCAAAATGTCTCATGGATGAACAAATGGTGCCATTAAGAATTACAACTCATCCCGCAAAAGAAAAAACAAACAAAAACCTTACTGTTAGGGGTCTTTGAATGCAGCAATAAACAAAAGATCCTATTTTTTTGTTTTTGTTTTTTTTAAGGAATAAGTGAAATGAGTTAAAAAAAAATCTACATAAATTTGGTATTGACCTAATCGGACCGACCAGCAGGTTTAGTTTAACATATTATGTATACCACACCGTGAACAATTAGTTGGTCATTAAGGTGCAGACAGGCTTGGTCATGAAGGGGTTAATACATCCACAGAGGCACCACTCTCCTAATTTTTCTACTTGGTAAATTAAAATTACCTCATTTAATAATAATAATCTTTATTTGTATAGCGCCAACGTATTCCGCAGCACTCCTTTCACACTTTTGCCTAAAACACGTTAAAGGGATTTTCCGAAAATTTAAAAAAGAAAAATGGTAAAGCGTTTAAAATGAACAAAACTTGAACCCTGACCGGTGCCGGAGGCTCCCCGTCTGCTGCTGCAGCTCTGGCGCCCGCCGCAGCAGTAACTCTTCTATGGCCGCTGAAGCCTGTGAGTGGCTGAGTGGTCACGTGGTCGCCCGCTGGACTGAGAACGGCCGGGATAGGGGAGTATTCATTTTAAACCCTTTTAACTTTTTTCAGTCCTGGAAACCCCCTTTAACCCATTAAGGACCAGACATTTTTTAGGGATTTTACCCATGTGGTAGTTTAACTGACCAATTTTTTTTTTCCGTGACACATAGGGCTATTTTTTTTAATATCTTTTTCACTGACTTCTCTTTCCATTTTTTTTGTTTGTTTCTACTGGGGGTAAACTGCTAAAAAACTTTTTTTTTAATTTAAAAAAAGGAATTTTTTTTTTTTTTTTACATTTATAGTTTGTTTTTTTAGTTAGTATATTTTAGCGTAAATATACTATGGGAATGGGTTCCTCATTTTGTTGTGGACGTTTTAATATATAATATGTATGGTTTTGGATTACAGGGCGACGGTTTTGGGTTGTTTTCTTTTTTTTATGTAAATATTTTTATTTTATTCTGTTGGGCTTTTTTTTTTTTTACTTGTTTTTTTTACTATCTATATGCCCCAAGACGACATATAATATTTCTAGGGGACATTCACATGGGTTTTTGTTTTTTTTCAGTTTGACATTTTTCCCACTGTAGCTGGGGCATCCATAGGAACCCCAGTTACATGGAAAGCATTCCCCTGTAGTGACATTAGTCACTGATAGAGCTGATCTGGGTCTGCTAGGACCCTGCAGCTCTGCTGTATGTAGCAGGGGAACCCAGCTAGTTAGAAACACTTTCAGTTCTTAATACATAGTGCTCATTGAGTGCTATGTACTAGGGAAAGGAGAAAGCAGAAGTTCTTGAAAACCACTGACTAGCAGCTGACAACCCAACCTGCTACTGCTTGATGGCAGATGAGGGGCTTAAATCCTGTGCCGTATTTTTAACTATCGGACGGAATTAAAGCCCAGGACCAAGTGCAATATATTTACTGCACTAGGTCTTTAATGGGTTAAGGTACCTTTAGGCTCGCTGCACACGGCGGATTTGCATTGCGGAATCCGGAGCCGGTGTCCACCTCTGGATTCCGCAGTAGATACCACCCATAACATGCTACTGAAAAACACTTTTTCCTCCACATGAGCGGAAATCAATTGCGATTTTCCACGCACGGAGGAAAAATTGCAGCATGCTCTATTTTAGTGCGGACGGCTTCCATTAAAGCCCTTCCGCAATGGCGTGGGAAAAGCGGAGGTTTATAAAAATGTGTACTGCACATGTCCGATGACTATCCATACGAACTATCCGCAGTACAGAGAAGAGAAAAAGAAAGAGAAAGAGTAATTGTTGGAAGCAGTGAATTCAGGCGATAGTCATCCTGTGTACGCGGCCGCCGACCGGGCACTAAGCAAGAAACTGCTCGCCTGTCCGCGCTTGCTTTCCAGCTTTAGGTGCATTTAGATGGAACGATTATCATTCAAATGAGTGAAATTGAACAATAACTGTTCGGTCTAAACGCGAACCAACGATCGAGCAACAAATGATAATTGTTCACTTTTACCTAAAGATCAAGCGACTGCCAGGCCGTGTAAACGGGCAGCCGTTCATCTTTCTAGGGCTGCCTGTTTACTCAGCATGGAGGCGGATGACCGAAGAAGATCCCCAACGCGCTCCGCCTCCAGTCACTGAAAGCATCGGGGTGATGGTGGGACGGCTGGCGAGCACTGGTGTGCATACGTAAAGGTACTCATAGGGCTCCCTACCCACTTGTGTTTTTTTTAACGCAAATGTCAATGGGACTTTCTAATGTTAAAAACGCATCGCACAAAAATCGCAAAGCACAAAATTGCGATTCCTTTTTTAAACATGGGAAAGTCCAATTGACATACGCGTTAAAAAACCGCAAGTGGGTAGGAGCCCCTAGGCTGCTTTCACGCGACTGAGAAAATCGTGTGAGATTTGTGCGTTGTGAGATGTATCGATTTTGCACAACTGTCAACCACATCCTTGTGAAGGCTTATACCTGAGCTTTTTTTTCCCGCATCGCGGTGTAGGAAAGAATTGCGGCATGTCCTATCTTTGGGCGTTCCCTCAGGATGGGTCACCTATTGTTTCCTACATTGCACGGCGTGAATGCAAGGTTTCCCATTGAAAACAATGGGAAAAACTTGTGGATCCTCCGGCGCGGCTGATTAACTTAGTCACGGGTGAGGGCTGCAGGCCGAAATTAGCTGATCTAGAGTCAAAATCTGCACCGACACTTCGGGTTTTAGTGCAGATCTATAGATTTTCCCAGAGAATATCTGCAGCATGTCCGCCCCCTGTGAACGGATCCTATTGCATAACACCCCGGCATTCCATACAGCGCTACATACCTGTGCAACAATGTAACAACTGCATATGGCCGGTACCACACACTGCGGGGGAGGGCAGAGGGGGGACGAAGAGTGGAGCCTTCCCGCGAGAAGTTTAGCTGTAACGTGATTGGGTCCGAAAGTTCAAGGGGAGGAGCTATAAAGGACACATAGGGGGTAGCGGACAGGCAGACAGGTCTCTTCCCTCCGGGACTGTCCGCTCTGAACAATGTCCGGCAGCAGTGAGCTGCTGCAGCATGTAGTGGGCGCCTGCTAGACTCCTCCGAGGAGCCTCCAGCGCGGCGGCCAGCGAGAGCTCCGTTAGCTGCGGGCTTGTCTCAGCGCCGCCTCCATGCTGCCCCTGCGCCCCGTCCCTTCCACGGTCACAGGGTCCCCGCCGGGGCACCGAGTGGCGGGAGAAGACGTGACGGGACCTCCTTAGTTGCCGGCTGGCCTGCGGCACTCGGCGCCTCGTCCCTCCTGCAGCCGCCAGCAGCCACTAGGCGGCGTTACTCCCGCAGGGTAGCATCAGCCCCGCCTGTAGTGCAGAGCGCGGCCTCTGCTGAAAGGGAGCGTCCTGCAGCTGTGAATAGGCGAAACACTGATCCCCCTGCTGGAAGGAGAAGGAAAGGCGGGCAGACAACATCTTCCTCCACTGTCGCTTCCTGCAGCAATAGCAGGGGGGCACTTAGTGGTTCATCCCGCAGACATCTAAGGAATGTGGCGCGGCATCTGAGGCAGCCGGTAACCGCCAAGTCCTGCTGGATCCTGCGGAGGTTCCAGTTCCTCCATACCTTTAGAGTGGGAAGCACGGCTGGCGGTGATAGGAGGAGGGAACAAGCTTGCAGTCACAGACGCCGAGATTCCTGGTCATCAGCAAAGCAATGGCTGTCCCGTTCTGCTTATGTGCTTCAGAAACCCGCCAGTAGGGCGCCAAATGCTGCAACATCCCTCCCAGCGGTCACGGGCGCGGATGGTCAGTTGGTTTGAATGTTTATCGGCTAATGTTTCCCCTCCGGTATTTGGAATGCTGTTTTGCGCATGTTCTGGCGCGTTTACATCTGCGGGTGGGATTCCCATTTGAGTTCCGTCTGTCTGTTACCTTTTTGGAGCGTGTCCGTTATTTTCCTCCATTGATTGCAATGGGTTATTAAGAAAAAAACAGAAGACTTTCAGTTTGAGCCCTTTCCATCACGGTTCCGTTTCTTAACAGGACAAACAGCGCGGTCGGCAGAGTCATTCTATAAAAAAAGAGAGAGAGAATCCATCTGAAAGCACGTATTTCTCTGAAAACCCATTGAAATCCAAAGACGAAGCCGTTCGGCTGTGGGGATTCCCCTTTCCTACTCCACGAATGGAACCCCGGGCGCTGATGTGGAATCGCCCTAAGGCCGGGTTCACACGTGCGGGAAAATCACACGAATATGAACCCCATTCTGTTGAATAGAGTCAAACACAGGAGCGATGCTTCTTTTTTTTTTCCCTTGCATTCCACCACAATGCGGGAAACGGATCGCGGCATGGCCTATCTTTGGGCGTGCCCTCACATCACATTTTGCTTTGGTTTCAATGGCGTCAGTGGCCAAGTGCATGCGATGTGAGGTCTCCTATTGAAAACAATGGGACAAACTCCGCGATAGATCGCTACCTCCGTGATGTGAGTTGGTTTTTAAAAACGCCGGGCATCACCGGGGATATTGCACTCGTCCGTGTGACGTTCACATCGGTGCTTCATTTTTGTTTTTTTTCTCTCCTAAGAGCAACAAAGCAACGGATCCAGTGACGTCCGTGCAGCTTCGGCGCAGTTCACAGCCGTGGTTTGTGTTTCCATCCCGCTGTTCCATTGTGGGAGAAGTAAACAGAAAGCAAACTGATGTCGCCATGCGCCATTGCCAGCAATGTTAGAAGGAAGCGGCTCCACTGCACTCTGCTTTAGTTCTGTTTTTTGAGCTGGACACTCGAGTGCAGCAAGTCAGCGCTTTTGTTCTTGACTTCTGTTTCCATTTCTCATCGGTTTGTGATGATCTGTCGATTGTACCGTCTACGTAAGCAGTTAAGAAAAACGGATCCGTTAAATAGAATTAATGGATGAAATCGTAAGCCATTCCGTCTGTATCTGTTCCCCATGGACTGCAATGTAAAAAAAAGGCATTGACCGTTCCTTCGTGGTTCCGTTATTTTGAAGGGAAGAAATGGCGCCGCAGACTGTTATCCTTTCCATTAAACAAAACCGTAACCGTGGTGGAAGAGCTGCAGCCGGGAGCGAACGGAAGAGATTTGTTTAACGAATTAACTTTTAACGGTTCCTTTTATTAGTTTTCTTAGTTTTTTAAACAGAGAACGTAACACTGATGTGATGGAAGCCTAAAGCTGCTCTTACACTGGATGACTGGCGTCTGCACAAGCGAATGGCCTGCTCACCTCGCCATGCGGCCTGTTTGGACCGGTTGATTCATCGTTGACTCTTTCACTGTTTTTTAGTCCTGCAGAAACTGAACGAGAAGCAAACGATTGTTGTTCATTCATGTTTAAACTGAACAATTATCATTCACTTCCATTCGATTGAATGATTTTCTTGAATGGTGATCGTTTGGGCTAAAAGCACCTTTAGACGTCCTTAAGAATGGATAAAAGGGCGCAAGTCTGAAGAGTGTATATTATAATGGCTATAGTACGGATTGGTATGTGTGGCAGTAGTGTACATATCTGTCTCATCACTTGTGATTCCAGGACCTGGTGACCTAGAAAATACCGGGAAGTGCGATACAGATGGCGGGAAGTCAGGCGAGGGAAGCGCTGTGTGCCGTGTTAATGGAGACGAGTACACTGGGGAATGGATGAATAACCTGAAGCACGGTGAGGCGGGATAGATGTGTCCTCTATTACTGTATAATGGACAAGGGGATGCAAGGAAACTCAATATTTCTTAACCCCTTCCCAACATCTTCTGTATATCCTCGGGACAGGTCATCAATAGTTACTCGCTGGGAATCTGCCACTCTTTCGTTGTCAGGGCGGTGGGGCCAGATATCGTCATAAGGGCTTATACACAGGAGCGTATATTGGCCGCCATTTTCACAGCCGGCCGATATACGCTAACATCTGAGTGCTCTTCCCTCCAACTGGCCTCTCTCCTCCCCTCTGGCTGTTTGCAATGGGAGGGGACAGCTCCACCCCACTCCCTCCCATTGTTGGCTGCAGACAAAGGGGGAGGCAGAAGCTTAGCTCCACCCCCTCCCATTGCAAACAGCCAAAGGGGAGGAGATGGAAGGTGAAAGACAACTCAGATGGTAGCGTATATCAGCCGGCCGTGAAAACGTTGGCCGATATACGCTCCTGTGAATAAGCCCTAAGGGACAAAAATGGAAACGCCATAGCTTGCTTCAGTCCCATTGAAATCAGTGGGAGCTGAAGTGGCCATTACACTTCCGCCTCAGCTCCCGTTGATGTCACTGATGACGGCCAGGCTCCTGAGTGGTGGGTCCCGAGTGATTAACTACTGATAGCCTATCCTGAGGATAGGTCATTATTAGTTTTTGCCAGGAAAACCCTTTTAATACATAGCTGGGCTCCTGCAGCAGCGTGCGGAGAGAACTTTAATCCAGGTTGTTTAACCCTTGACGCCACAGCAACTTTTTCAATCTTTTCATTCCTGCCTTCCAAGCGTCATACCACTTTTATTTTTTTCTATCAACATAGCCGTGCGAGGGTTTTTTTCAAGACTGATTGTATTTTTAGTGGTATTTTTTTGATGTTCCATATAATGTTCTATAAAAGGGTTTTTTTTGTTTGTTTTTTTTTTAGTTTTGTAAGATTGAATGGAAAAAATGCAGTTCCACAATTTTTTTTGGTACCTTTTTGATGTACTTTACAAATTTTTCAGTCGCGCAATAAGTAAAAAAAACTTGCAGCATTGTTTTTCTTCTATTATTTTCTGTTTACGCCGTTTCTGCTAACTAGCATCATAACTTTGTCCTTTAGGGTGATTTTTTTTTTTTTAAATCCCCAAGGGACCAAGTATGTGATCGCATTTGATAATTCTACATGCTGATATTAAAAACCCAACTCAAACCACAAAAGCCCTCTTATGGCTGTGTTAACAACAGAAATGACTAATTTTGGGTCAGTACACTAACAGTGATGCTAAATATATATAAAGCTTATTTAATATTTTACTACAAAAAGATGAAAATAGTCCCCAATAAAGTCCTATAACTTTTTATTTTTCTGCCTGTGTGAGGACTTGTGAGGTGCCATTTTAGGGTACAAACAACTTTTCTTGCCCGTGTCATTGGGGCTTACAGCTTGGACCTTGGGTATAGCTACTGCCATTAGGAGGCGGACAATAAGAAAAAGTTTTAGCTCCTCCCACCCCTCCTCCAGGCACCAAGCTAATCGGTCTTAGCTTAGTGTCTGTGACTACTTCATGTTCTGCAATTAATAGCAGCACTACGATGGGAGGCTTTTACTATGCCTCCAGGTTCC
The DNA here is from genome assembly GCF_035609145.1 of Eleutherodactylus coqui. Taxonomy (NCBI): domain Eukaryota; kingdom Metazoa; phylum Chordata; class Amphibia; order Anura; family Eleutherodactylidae; genus Eleutherodactylus; species Eleutherodactylus coqui. Next base: position 121,228,597 of record NC_089845.1, read on the forward strand.
TTGACAACTATTATCATCCTGTGGGAGGGTGTGGGGGACACATTTAGGGTACATTGGGGTCCCCTTCCTCTGTCTAACCCCTTAGATGCCGCAGTAAGCATTTACTCTGGTACCCTTGAGATTAAGCGACCAGGATCAGGACTTGGCTCCGATTGCAGTCAATGAAGGTGGATGTCAGCTGTGCAACACAGCCGCCAGATGGAGTAAACTTGGCGCTTGGGTCTGCCCTATACTCCTCTGACATGATGTAAATATATGCCAAATATCGGAAAGGCGCAGATCCCTTTAATTTCCTGTTTTGACTGTTATTTCAGGCAAAGGAACATATATCTACAAGAAAATCAACGCCATTTACCAAGGAGACTGGGTCTGCGGTAAGAGAAGCGGATATGGGACATATGATGTGAAGTCCATTGGATACTATCTCAGGGTCTATGCTGGGCACTGGCTGAACGACCAGAAACATGTAGAGACTGGAGAGCGCCGGCTGTCTATTACAGGACTGGTCGCTGTAGTAAGGCGATGACCCAGTCCCGTACGACCCCAGAGCCAAGGTCTGATGTATTCTCGAGCCCAGATGATATCATATGAATAGAATTACTCTGGAGGCTTCTGGAAATGTGAGCAGAAAATGTGAACTTCTCTTTGCGTCTCTTTCCAGGGAACTGGGACTTACTGTTACTCGGAGGATGAATATTATGAAGGGAACTGGGAGTGCGGCAAAAGGAGCGGATGGGGAAAGATGCTATACGCCAATGGTGAAATCTATGAAGGAGAATGGCGCAATGACAAGTGTTGTGGAAAAGGCTTGCTTTGCTTAGGTATGACATATTATACAGGACACAAAGCCAGGTATGACTTTACAGCTTGCGAACATCATTCCAGAATATTAATCATAGATCGGTCGCACAAGGCACCGAATAGAATCAAGCCAAGAACTGCATTTGAATACATGTTACAGTCACAGAAAGACTTGAAGGCCGACTTTAGTTAGGATCAGTCCTGTCTGCCATCAGCCCTCTGCTTCTGCATATGCGGACGGAATAATGGTTTGCTTCGTCCCATTATTTTCTTGATGTGGTCATTGTGTCTTATTTGCGGGTCAGATTGCTCTCACATTTGTTGTTTTGATGCAAAACAAGGAGTGGATTTACCCCTTAGTGGCCACCCTTACAACTTTTTTACGGAGGTCACAAAGGGGCTCTGTAAAAAATTGTATGGGCGGCCACTAAGGGGTATGTGGCCATTTTTCATAGTACTGCATCAGAATACTGACATTGATCTCCCAATTCCGGTAGGAGCAGGAGTTCTGACAGCTAGGCTCCGGCTCTGGAGAAACCTCTGATTCCAGCCAGTCAATTTGATCATGGCATGTAAAAGGCTGATGAATGGAAGGGGGCTCCCTGTTACTCATCAAACCTCTGCGATCGTGCGGTACCAACAGATTTGCCAAGCTGTTTTTTTTTCTAGGCAACTTTTCCAAAAATTACAAACGGTAACACATTTTTTATGGACACATTAAAAGCATAATGAATAATGATATATGGTAATAGCTCAGAAATTGATATGAACTCAGAACCAGCATTCACCGTGAGCTGGAAAATGCTGATAATTAAGCATAATAATCTGCTCAAGTACCACCAGCCTCAAACAAAATTAGACTCCTGTTTTGTTTTTTTTTAATAACGGAAACTAGAAAAAAGTGCCCTATCCGGGTCCCAATGGGTTTGCTATGGCACATGGAGACTTGAAGATGGTCTCTGGGTCTTCGAATATACTGGTCTGCAGCTGAGCCTCATGGGCAATATAATACACTGCAATACTGAAGTATACCATTATACCAACAATCAAAAGTTTGACATTTCAAGTCCTGCAGAGGGTCACAAATAAAAAGTAGAAAAAAAGATAGATACAGGCAATACCCTACCTTCCCCCTTTAGTGTGTGTGTGTGTGTATATATATATCACAAATTTGGTATCGCTGCCTTTGTAATAACGCATGTTACCACATTAAACCGTTAACCTGCGCAGTGCACGTCAGAAAAAATATAAGCAACATGGTGAAAATAGCTAATTTTGCATATTTCACTTCGCGAAAACAGAGTTAAGAGAGATCAAAAAAGTCACGTGAATCCCCAAGTAGTATTATCTTAAAAGTGCAACTTGTCCTGCAAAAATAAACTAACTTCCCACAACACCATTGACGGGGAAAAAGTTAGCAGTCTTTGAGTGCAACAATAGAAAAAAAAAGCATATTTAAAAAAAAAAAAGAAAAAGTGAAAAAATTGTGAAACCTAACAAAAAAATTATATAAATTTTGTATGGACATAATTGTACTGATCCGCAGAATTAATTCATCAATATATTTATACTGCATGATGAACACTGTAAATAAAAATATAAAACATGCCAGAACTGCAGATTTTTTTTTTATGTTTCCCCTAGAAAAAAATGGAATAAAAAATGATCAAAATGTTGTATAGGATTAAGACTGGAGGTCATCCTGCAAGAAAACAAGTCCTTGTGGAGCTCAATCAGTAGAGAAATAAAAATGTTATGGCTCTTGGAACGCAGCGACACAAAATCATATTTTTAAGTGTTTTTAGTATACAAAAAGGCAAAATCCTCCCCCAAAAATGGTGTTAAGGATTCACTCATCATTTTTTAGGAAATGCCATGTTTTTTGTTTTTTTTTGAGATCTTGGACACGGCTCGCATCGGCCAGTGCACACTGCATGTTCTGTTCTAGAATTCCCATGTGTAAATGGCCCCATTGACTTAACTCCCCTGTGCAGAAGCCCGTACAGCCCCACCAATATCTGCAGCTGATCTGCCCTATGTGAATGTACCGTAATACTTTTACAGCAAACAAGAATCGCTTTGAAGGCTCCTGGAAGGATGGAAAGAAGCACGGGCCTGGGAAGTTCTACTTTGTGGACAAAAACTGGATTTATAAAGGATTGTGGGTGAAAGACATACCCCGGAGGGGGATTCTGGAGGACATGAGCTGCGCAGAAGCTACTAATGCTAAGGCTACTATTCCTGAGGCAAGAGGTTCTCTTTAATGCTATATTCACACTACAGAATCTGCTGCGGATCGGATGCCACTTCTTGATGCAGCCCTATTAAATGAAGCTAATCTGGCATGCAGATCCACAGCAGCAGTATTGCAGTTCTGTCGCACAAATGCTCTCTTAAAGGGGTTGTCTAGTTGAAGCTACTGATGGCCTCTCCACAGGACAGGACATCAATAGTAGATCAGTGCGGGTCTGATATCTTGGGTCCTTCTACGATCAGCTGTTCGCTGGGCCAGTGTGTTTGTGCACTGAGCTGATTTCTGCAGGAAGCAGACAGCTCTGTTTCCCACAGTAGTGGCCAGGCTTGGTATTACAAGGAGAGTACCCACTGAAGTGAATGGGAACTCAAGGAACAGATATCATAGGGGGTTCCAGGCCGCAGACCCCAGCCAATCTACTAATGGTGGCCTATCCTAAGGCATGAGCGCCGTTAATACTTGTGTAGTAGTGCTAATTGCCAGGCTGCCTGACAAGTCTCGGGAGAACTCAAGCACCGGCATCAGCTGCTAGTGCTCATGTAATAGCAGTCTAAGAATCACGGCTGTGGAGTCCTGAGTTGAATTCCATCCCATTTTGGTGGGGTCAGAGTCACTAGAAATGTACCAACTCTGGCTTATAAAAAATATATATATCATAAATATGCAACAAATGCTGCATCAAATTATACCATATGTCCATGCATAGAAATTTAGGAAAGTTTTGAAATGTCGTCTAAATATGTACTATTCATCTAAGCCCCTATTTATCAAAAACATTGATATCGAGGATGTGGAAACAGCAATAGTTACTGCCTTTCCTCTTCATTAGACTCAATATCATGATGCTGCTTCTTCAAGGCTTTTATTGAGATGAATCTGTGCTGCACCGTCTGCACATGCTCAGTAGTGAGGCTCCTCCTCAGAGGAGAGCAGAGGAAGGAGGTGCTGGGCAGTGTCAAGGCTGTGGAGTCTGGGAGAGTTGAGGAGTTGGAGGTTTGGCTTATGGACTCCACAGCCCTGCTGAGGATGGACCATTATTTCTTTACAACTGGACAGCCCTTTTAAACATACAGATTTTTGCTACGGTATTCCTTTGAAATCCGCATCAGATTTTTCTGACAAGGTTTATACACGGCCATTAAAAAAGATGAATGGTACAAAAGTAAAGCTGGTTTTTCCATAGATGAAGTGTCCTACAAACAGCCAGCATAACATGAAAGGATAGAACTCTCTTACGTTTGTAATGCCTCTCCGGGCCCGTTCACACAGGTGGATTTTCTGTCTGTAATAATCCATATTTTCCTGGTCGTCATCCCGACAGCCCCATTTACAATGGAGGTTGCCCTCTGACCTCGGTAGGCACAGGAAGAACCCTTAAAAGAACCTCCCTTTCCACCATTCCTCAGTCTCTTCCTGTCCCTACGGTGGCCAGATGCAAGCTCCGGGGGAAATACTCCCCAAAGGGCACGTAGTGCCGAAGTCACCTGGAGGGCAGAGGTTGGGGCGGCATACCACGGTCCCTGCATCCCAGGCCTGCGCCGCCATGGAGCCGTCAGTCGCCGAGCAGTGCAGGCCTCCATAAGTGGGTCAGCACTTCTGGCCGCCTCCTCGGTCCACGGGGAGCATACTTGTGACGTCATCCGGCATGGTGATGTCACACGCACGACGTAGGGGGCGGGGCTACTGGTGCAGATGCGGAAATGGCGCCAGATTAAAAAAACTGCTTCACGCTGGCTCTGCTTCTGCATGGAAGTTACCCTGCAAACTGCCAGAAGTGCCTCAGCATATCTACACGCGACAGCTCAGCACGTGAAGGAGACGCAGATACCCTACAAACCGTGAGTGGCTATATACCAAAAAAGGAATATGCAAAACTTGTCTCTGTGATTGATTAGATGCATATATGTTCCCTTTTTTCCCCCTTTTCCCCCATTCTTGTGTATGGGTTAGACTGATAAGGAAGGTCCGAAGACTAAAGCGGACCCCAGAAAAAAATCTAGAAAGTGTGTTATCTGTAGCAAGAGACTTGAAGATAGTTACAAAAAGTCCCTATGTGAAGAGTGCACTGGGAAGATCCTAGCCGAGGAAAGGGTGGCGTTTAAAACTGATATCAGGTGCATGATTAAAGAGGAATTGCAGGCCTCTATGGCGTCCTTCTCTCACCCTCAGCCTGGACCATCAAGGCCTCCTAAAAGGTCAAGGCAGGCAGAATCGGCAAGTTCTATCTCCGGGGTGTCCCTGGAACCCCTATCAGAGGGGGAACTAGAAGATCCGCTGCCGATAGTTGAGGACGAGAAAAAATGCTACTTTTCATCAGATGACATGGGACACCTCATCAAGGCAGTGAGGGAAACTATGCAAATCGAGAAGGCCCGTCTGCCCCGAACTGTCCAGGACGAGATGTACAGGGGACTTCTGTCAAGAAGGAAAACTTTATTTGCGGTTAACCAGACCCTGCAGCAGGTTATCACAGACGAGTGGCAGGAATCGGAAAAGAGACTATCAGTCTCAAGAGATTAGAAACCGTCTTGCTTTTTCTCCGGAAGATGTCCGTCTGTATAGAGAGACCCCAAAGGTCGACATGCAGATTGCCAAGGTGGCCAAGAAAACTCTGCTACCTTTCGAAGATGCGTCCCAGCTCTCAGATCCTATGGACAAAAAAGTTGACGGACTGATAAGAAAGACCTGGGAAGCAACCGCCTTTAATATTGAAGCTAATATCGCGGCGATGTCAGTAGCCAGGTTTGTGGTGCTGTAGCTGAACAGGATGGAAACATCAATTAAAGAGCAGGTTCCCAGGGAAGAATTAGCCAGCTGCCCTCCCCTTCTGAAAATGGCCACTGCCTTTCTTGCAGACGCGTCAGCGGAATCCATTAGATACTGTGCAAGAACCGCGGTTGAAATCGTGGTCAGCCGACGTGACTTCCAAAAATAAGCTCTGTGGAATCCCGTTCCAAGGCGAATACATGTTCAGACCTGTCTTGGACAAAATCCTTGAAAAAGCGGGAGACAAAAACAAGATCCTTCCAGACAGGAGGTCCTATAAGAAGCCATCCTTTCCAAGGAGGACACGGCAGCCACCTCCAGAAACTAAAAGGAAAGGAAAAACGGGGAGATGGTCGTACCCTAAAGATGGTGGGGGTAAGGAAGTCCAATCCATTTCTGACCCAACAGGGGGTAGGTTAGCACGATACCTAGACCAGTGGCGGGGGATAACATCCAGATAATCCAGGTACTCCAGATAATTGAAACAAGGTATCGAATCAAATTTAACTCCTTACCCCCTAGAAGATTCTTCCTAACCTCCCCAGGGTCCCCTCAGGAACAGAAAAATCTGCTAAAAGGCATCCAAGAACTTAAAGACCTAGGAGTCATTATGCAGGTTCCCGAACACGAAAGGGGTGAGGGATTTTATCACCCCCTTTTTCTTGATAAAAAACCCAAACTGCTCTATTAGAACCATTTTTAACCTCAAAGCGTTAAAGAAATTTATTTCTTACAAGAAATTTAAAATGGAAACCGTGAGGTCTATCGTACCCCTGATAGATCCCGACAGTGTTATGTACACCATAGACCTTAAAGACTATCACTACCAATTTATGGCTCTACCATTCGGTATCTCTACTGCCTCTAGAGTCTTCACGAAGCTAGTAATAGAAATGATAGCCTACTTTAGGCGAAATCAAATTGTTATCTTCCCCTATCTGGACGATTTCCTGCTTGTATCAAGAATAACAGAGGCCATACGTGCAGACTTGTCCGTAGTCCTGTCCACCCTGGATGACTTAGGGTGGATAATAAACAAACAAAAATCAGATCTAAACCCAGGTACACAGAAGATATACCTAGGAGTACTCCGAGATTCCCACACCCAAGAATCACGGCTTCCACTGTCTAAGAGCAAGGATCTTATTCAATCCGTATCATCCCTATGTCAGGCCACGACAGTGTCCATCGGAGAAGCAATGAAAGTGCTGGGCCTGTTGACAGCCTGCATACAAAAAGTTCCATGGGTGCAAGCTAATATCCGTCAGCTACAGCAGTTCATCCTCTACCGGTGGGACAAATGACAGACCTCCCTAGACAAAAAAGTGAGGCTGTCTGTCCAAGTTAAACTGTCCCTGCATTGATGGACTTTACAGAGTAACCTGAGCAAGGATACTTCTTGGTCACGAGAACCCTCCATATCCGTCACAATGGATGCTAGCAAGACTGGGTGGGGAGCACAGGTAGCAGACATGACCCTGCAGGGAACCTGGGATTCCCGAATATCCGCACGTTCATCTAACTATAGAGAACTAAGAGCGATATGGGAGACCCTTTGTGCGGCAGAACCCCACCTAAAAAGAAGGCATGTCAAAATCCTAACTGATAACATGACAGCCCTGTCGTTTGTTCGTCACCAGGGGAGAACATGACACCCGCACCTCCAACAGTTGTCGGCAAGGATATTTCACTGGGTGGAATACACGGTGCTATCCCTCTCAGCCATCCACCTGAAGGGATCCAGAAACATCATTGCAGGCTAACTCAGCAGACAAAGTGTCCTTCCAGGAGAATGGTGTCTGAACCACCAAGTCTTCGATCATCTAACACGCCAGTGGGGGCAACCACAGATCGATCTGTTTGCCACAAAGGCAAATACAAAATGCCGGGACTTCTATTCCCTCAACCCAAGGGACAACCCATGCGGGGTAGACGCCTTGTCTCAAAAATGGGACATGGACTTGGCCTATGCGTTTTCTCTTTCCTGCTGATCCCGTACACCCTCAAAAAGATTCAGGTCAGCCGGGCAGCCAAAATCTTAGTTGTCCCCATGTGGGACAAGAGACCCTGGTATCCCTTATTGAAGGCCCTAGCAATCCAGGGTCCATTCCAACTGCCGGCCAAGCAAGATCTCCTTGTCCGAGGCCCACTAATGTACTCGGGGGTCAAAAACTGAAGCTAGCAGCCTGGATGCTGAAGGTATAATTCTTCGGGGGAGGGGACTTTCCCAAAAAGTAATCACCACCTTGTCTAAAAGTTGCAAGCCCGTAACCACAGCCATTTACAGTAAAGTGCGGAAGAAGTTTTCAGAGTTCTGTAACACAGACCCAAGCAAAGTTCCAAGTGTAAATATACCTGTAATCTTGGAATTCTTGCAGGCGGGCCTGGAAAAAGGCCTTAGCCTGAGAACTCTTAGGGTTCAGGTGGCAGCTTTAGGATCCTACTTAGATTGTCCCTAAGCGGAGCACCGCTGGGTCCGTAGGTTCCTTAAGGGAGCAGACAGGCTCTGGCCCTTCATTAGGGAAATATTTCCCACATGGGACCTGAACTTAGTCCTAAATAGCTTCTGCAAACCACCCTTTGAACCTCTCTCCCAACTCCCGATAAGGTTGCTTACGTTAAAAGTTTTCCTCCTAGTCGCCATAACCTCAGCTCGAAAAGTAGGAGAACTACAGGCCTTATGCTGTGTCGAGCCACACATGCAGGTACAAGATGATATACTCACCTTTAATCTAGACCCAGCTTTTATCCCAAAAGTGGTGTCAAAATTCCACAAAGAGCAAACAATCACCCTGCCCTTTTTCTTGCCAGAACCACTGCAACGACAGAGAGTTCCACAGCTTTGATGTTAGGAGAGCTGTTCTAACATACCTAGAGGCTTCTCGTTCTTTTCAAAAACATAACAACCTCTTTGTCCAATTTCAGGGGCCCGGCAAAGGAAAGGCCGCATCTAAAAGTACAATTGCCTGATTGATCAGGATGGCCATCCAGGAGGCGCAAAAAGCCAGGGGTCTCCATCCTCCGGGGAAAATTAAAGCCCATTCCACTCGATCCCTCTCCTCCTCATGGGCAGAGAAAGCCCAGGCCTCGGCTGAGCTAATCTGCAAGGCGGCTACCTGGTCCAGTCTGCATACTTTCATAAAACATTATAGGGTTAATGTACAGTCGGACAAGGACCTGGGATATGGACAGAAAGTCCTCCAGGCAGTAGTCCTGCCCTAAGTCACCTATAATTTGGTATTGCTCCATTGTTAATGGCGCCGTCGGGATGACTACCAGAAAAAATATACGGATTACTTACCGGTAGTCATTTTTCCAGGAGTCATCACGACGGCCCATAGTTCCCTCCCTTATAGAATATTTGTGTTCTTTTCAATGTAAATATGACTGAATAAAGGTAAATTTTGGTTCAGTAATAGAGATGAGTGAGCACACTTGTTCGAGCCTGATGCTCGTTCAAGTATTAGAGTACTCGAGATGCTCGTTACTCGAGACAAACACCACGTGGTACTCGAGTCACCTGCATTTCCTTCCCCGCATGTTTAGCGCCATTTTCTAGCCAATAAACATGCAGGGAAGGCATTACCACTTCCTGCTGTGATTTGCCAACCCTCTGCCCGCCAACAGCAGTGAGTGGCTGGGCCGATCAGGTGACCACCGAGTACTTAAACTGGCCCGCCTGCGGCTCGCCTCAGATGCATGCTGGGAGGTTAGGGAAAGTGCTGCTGCTTATATTAGTGTATAGCTGTTAGAAGTGTTTATATTTATTTATTTATATATAATAGTGTTAGCGTAGGATCCTGTCTTCAAGAACCCCAACGGTCCTCCTTAGGGCTACTCCTCATCGTGTGCATTATAGTTGTGGCTGGTTTGGAGCAGTAGTGCACCAATTTTTTTTAAGCATCTCGGGCTGTGCAGGCCATTTCAGCTATAGCGTTCTCCGTCTACAGTGTATTACGCAGAGTTTAGGGACAGAGCTGCCTATATAGGGAAAATTTTACAGGAATCCTGATCCTCTGTGCAAGAACCCCGACAGTCCTTCTTAGGGCTACATCTCACCGTGTGCTTTACAGTTGTGGCTGGCTGGAAGCAGTAGTGCACCAATTTTTGTATTACGCATCTAGGCCTGTTCCCACCCTTTCAGTAATAGCGTTCTCAGCCTGCAGTGCCGTACAACCAGCTCTCACCGTGAAACTGCACTCTACAAATTTCCTAGCCTACTGTAAAGTAGTTCAGTTATACCGTTCTGTGTGTGCAGTGCATAACGCAGAGTTTAGGGACAGAGTTGCTTCTATAGGAAAAGTTTTACAGTCCTGATCCTCCGTACAAGAACCCCAACGGTCCTTCTTAGGACTACATCTCACCGTGTGCTTTACAGTTGTGGCTGGCTGAGAGCAGTAGTGCACCAATTTTTGTATTACGCATCTAGGCCTGTTCCCAGCCTTTCAGTAATAGCGTTCTCAGCCTGCAGTGCTGTACAACCAGCTCTCACCGTGAAACTGCACTCTAAAAATTTCCTAGCCTACTGCAAAGTATTTCAGTTATATTGTTCTATGTCTGCAGTGTATTAGACAGAGGTCTTACCACTAAACCGTACTCTTAATATTTCCTAGGCCACTGCAAAACCTTTCAGTTATACTGTTCTATGTCTGCAGTGCATTAGAGAGAGGTCTCACCGCTAAACAGTACAGTAATATTTCCTGGGCCACTGCAAAGTATTTCAGCTCTGCCACTGTGCAGAGCGTCTCACAATACCTTTTCCTTGGTGGGATTGAGATAGCTGCAGTTACCAGCCCTATCCACTGGCTTTAGTCTTCCCCCACTCCCTATAGCCTCTCTTATCTACAAGTCTCTGCGAGTGGTAAATTACCCCTAAGTATCAGCGCAAGACAGCGGGTTAACTTTTTCAAGTCACAGCATAGAGCCTCCGCTATCTACAAGTCTGTGTGCGGTGAATTAGCCACAGTTGTCAGCGCTGTACAGTGGGGTAATTTATTTGGATCCTGCTCTATTCTTAATCCACCATAATGAGTAGTAGGGCTAAGGGTCGCAGGCGTCCAAGTGAGGGTGTGGGCACAGGCCAAGTTCCAGGGCATGGTGAATCACATTCGGCTGCTGAGGGATTAGGAGAGAGACAAATTTCTGGGCTCCCCAGCTACATATCACAATTTGCGGGTCCATGTGGTAGACCTTTATTACAAATGGAGTAGTGTGAGCTGGTCCTGTCGTGGATGGCAGAAAACGCGTCCAGCAATGTATCGACCACCCAGTCTTCTACGCAGTCCACTACTCCCGGCCTAGGGACTGCAACTCTGAATCCTCTGGCTGCTCCTCCTTCCTCCCAGTCTCCTCACTCCATGAAAATGGCATATTCTGAGCAGGCAGACTCCCAGGAACTGTTCTTGGGTCCCTGCCATGAGTGGGAAAAAACGGTTCCTCTCTCACCTGAGGAGTTTGCCGTGACCGATGCCCAATCTTTGGAAAGTTCCTGGAGTCCGGGTGATGAGGCTGGGGACTTCCGGCAACTGTCTCAAGAGCTTTTTGTGGATGAGGATGATGAGACACAGTTGTCTATCAGTGAGGTAGTAGTAAGGGCAGTAAATCAAAGGGAGGAGCGCACAGAGGATTCGGAGGAAGAGCTGCTGGACGATGAGGTGACTGACCCCACCTGGTTTGCTAAGCCTACTAAGGGCAGGGCTTCAGAGGGGAAGGCAAGTGCAGCATCAGGACAGGTTGGAAAAGGCAGTGGAGTGGCCAGAGGTAGAGGCAGGGCCAGAGCAAAGAATCCCCTAACTGTTTCCCAAAGTACCCCGTCGCGGCAAGCCTCTGTGCAGAGGGCTAGGTGTTCAAAGGTGTGGATGTTTTTTAGTGAGAGCGTGGACGACAGACGAACAGTGGTGTGCAACCTGTGTCGCACCAAAATCAGCCGGGGAGCCACCACTATCAGCCTCCCCACCACCAGCATGCGCAAGCATATGATGGCCAAGCACCCCACAAGGTGGGAGGAAGGCCATTCACCGCCTCCTGGTCACACCACTGCCTCTTCCCCTGTGCCCCAACCTGCCACACAGATCCAATTCCCCCTCCCAGGACGCAGGCACAAGCGCCTGCCGGCCTGCACCCACACCCTCACCTCCACTGTCCTCCACTCCATCCAGCAATGTCTCAGCGCAGCGTTCAGCTGTCGCTAACACAAGCGTTGGAGCGAAAGCGCAAATATGCCACCACCCACCCGCATGCACAAGCTTTAAACAGGCACATTGCCAAATTAATCAACCTGGAGATGCTGCCGTACAAGCTTGTGGAAAAGGAGGCTTTCAAAAACATGATGTCGGCAGTCCCGCGCTACTCAATCCCCAGTCGCTACTATTTTTTTCCGGTGTGCCGTCCCCGCCCTACACCAGCACGTCTCCCGCAACATAAATCGTGCCCTGACCAATGCGGTTACTGGGAAGGTCCACTTAACCACGGACATGTGGACAAGTACTGGTGGGCAGGGCCACTATATCTCCCTGACGGCACATTAGGTGAACTTGGTGGAGGCTGGGATCGAGTCAGAGCCTGGGACCGCTCACGTCCTACCCACACCCAGAATAGCGGGTCCTACCTCAGTGCTGGTATCTGCGGCGGTTTATGCCACCTCCTCCAAACCCTCCTCCTCCTCCGCCACGTCTACCTCTCACTCTCAATTAAGAAGTGTGAGCACGTCAGTAGCGCGTGGCAGCACAGTGGTGGGCAAGCGTCAGCAAGCCATGCTGAAACTAATCAGCTTAGGTGACAAGAGGCACACGGCCCCTGAGCCGTTGCAGGGTCTGATAGAGCAGACCGACCTCTGGCTTTCGCCGCTAAGCCTCCAACCGGGCATGGTCGAGAGCGACAACGGCCGTAACCTGATGGCGGCTCGGCAGCCTCACACACGTGCCATGCCTGGCCCACGTCTTCAATCTGGTGGTACAGCGGTTTCTGAAAAACTAGCCTCCCCTTGTCTGACCTGCTCAGCAAGTTGTGCCGCATCAATGCACATTTCTGCAAGCCCACCACAAACGCAGCCACCCTGAGGACCCTGCAACGTCGGTTTCAGCTGCCAGAGCACCAACTGCTGTGCGACGTGCCCACACGCTGGAATTCTACGCTGCACATGTTGGCCAGGCTGTACGAGCAGCATAGAGCAATAGTGGAAAACCAGCTGCAACATGGGCGGCGGAGTGGTAGTCAGCCTCCGCAATTCTTTACTGAGGAGTGGGCACGGATGGCAGATATCTGCCAGGTCCTCAGAAACTTTAAGGAATCTACCCAGATGGTGAACGGCGATGCGGCCATCATTAGCGTTACCATCCCGCTGCTTTGCCTGCTGAGTTCGCTGCTAAGCCTAAAAGCTGACGCTTTGCGGTTGGAACAGGAGACTGGGGATGACAGTATGTCGCTTGATAGCCAGTACACCCTCTATATGTCTATATGTCAGCGCGTTTTGGAGAGGGAGGGGGAGGAAGAAGAGGAGGAGGGGAAAGAGACAGCTGGCCACACTGCAGAGGGTACCCATGGTGCTTGCCTCTCATCTGTTCAGCGTGTATGGGCTGAAGAGGAGTAGGATCCTGAAAGTCATCTTCCTAGTGAGGACAGCGATGTGTTGCGTACTGGGACCCTCTCACACATGGCTGACTTCATGTTAGACTGCCTTTCCCGTGACCCTCGCGTTGGACGCATTCTGGCCAACACGGATTACTGGGTGTACACCCTTCTAGACCCACGGTATAAGGAGGACCTTTCCACTCTCATTCTTGAAGAGGAAAGGGGCACAAGAGTGATGCAATACCACAGGGCCCTGGTGGAAAAAGTGATTCTAAAGTTCCCATCTGACAGCGCTAGTAGAAGAAGACGCAGTTCCGAGGGCAAAGTAGCAGGGGAGGCGTGGGGATCAGGCAGCATGTCCAGCGCCTTTCCAAGGCCAATGCCAGCTTTATGGTTCCCCAGCAAGACTGTGTCACCACTCCCCAGTCAAGGCTGAGTCGGAGGGAGCACTGTAAAATATGGTGAGGGAGTATGTAGCCGATCATACCACCCTCCTCCGTAATGCCTCTGCTCCATACAACTATTGGGTGTCAAAACTGGACACGTGGCACGAACTTGCGCTGTACGCCCTGGAGGTGCTGGCCTGTCCTGCCACTAGCGTGTTGTCAGAGAGGGTGTTTAGTGCAGCTGTGGGAATCATCACAGATAAGCGTACCCGCCTGTCAACTGCCAGTGCCGACATGCTTACACTCAATGATGAGCAAAGGCTGGATTTCCCCAGACTTCTCTTTTCCACCGACGGACAGCAGCGGAACCTAATGATTCTTTTCGCTGCAACAGGAGAAAAAAGCATTCTCTATCACCGGAAAAAAGGGGGAATTAGCTTTGTCAATCACTCTCGGATATTATTACTCCTCCTACTTCTAAAACAGCATGTCTCATGGAAGAGGCACCTAGACATACTGTGTCATTATTATATAGTCAAATACTGGAAGAGCGAGTAGGTGACCACACCCCCAGGTGGATTACCGCTTGGGAGGAGGCGCTGGGTCGATCCATCCCCGGAGAGCTCTGGAACAAGGCATTCCAATACACCCACAAGATGTCGGTGTCTAGTAGGTTGCAAGAATTGAATTTTAAAATCTTATCAAGGTGGTACATGACACCGGAAAGACTCCACTCTCTCTTTCCAGCGACGCCAGACACTTGCTGGCGATGCAATGGGGGAGTGGGTTCGATGCTACACATATGGTGGGAGTGTCCCATGATTACACCCATATGGAAAGATATAGAGAAGCTGTACGAGAAGGTGAGCAGGGAACCATTGTCCCTGACGCCGGAGGCGGCACTATTGTCCATCCCCCCACCCGGCACCCACTCACTTAAAAAAGGCCTGTTGAAATTTTTCATTATGGCCACAAGACAAGTAATTCCCAGATTTTGGAAACAGGACATCGAAATTCCTAGATGTGCGTGGGTGGGGGCGATGGACGAAATCGAGCGACTAGAGAAACTGAGGACACAGGACGACATAACTAGACACGAGAGCTTTCATCGCACCTGGGCGGTTTGGATAAGCGCACGCAACTCACAGTCATTCACTAGGTGGCTGCAGAATGGCAACTATGAGTGATGGCCCACACCATAAGTGGTAAAGCTAACCAGGGGGTCCAACCTGGAGCACCCCCCCCCGCCCCCTCCCCTTGACTCCAACCCCCACATCCTACCCTTCCCTCTGCCCTTGTCTGTCAAGTAATAGAATGTAACAATTATATCTTAGTGGTTTTCATAAGTTCTCTTTTAATGGTTACAACAATAAGATGTGAAGTGGAATTCACGACTCTATCAGTTCTTGACATTGTAAAGTTATATATATACTGTAAAATCAATAAAATATATTGAAAGAAAACAGCATGTCATCACGCTGAACTGCCAATTTTTCTGCCACCCAAAAGGCTCTGTTTAAAAGTTTTTTATGATTTTTCTAAGTCTCAAAAGTATTGATACTTTAACCCCTTAAGGACCAAGCTGTTTTGTACCTTAAGGACCAGACACTTTTTAGGGATTTTACCCATGTGGCGGTTTTACTGCTCCATTTTTTTTCCTTTAGCTACCAAAATTATTTTTGCTGCGTTTTTTTTTCCGTGACATATAGGACTATTTTTCTAATATCTTTTTCACTGACTTTTTTTTCCGTTTTTTAGTTTTATTGGTGGTAAAATGCTAAAAAAAAAAAAGATTTTTTTTAACATTTATAGTTTTTTTTTTAATTATTGTTATATTTACACTAAAATAAAGTATGTAAATGGGTTCCTCTATTTTTTTCGGACGTTTTGATATATAGTATGTATGGTTTTGGTTTACAGGGCGCATACGGCGACGGTTTTTGTTGGCGTCTGCTTTGTGTTATTCTCTTTCTTTTGTATGTATTGTTGTTTTATTCTGTTGTTTTGTTTTACTTATTTATGTAATTGTGTGTTTTACTATCTATGTCCCCCATGATGTCATATAAGACCTCTGGGGGACATTCACTTTTTTTTTTTTTACTTTATTTGACACTTTCCCACTATAACAGGGGCATCTATAGGAGCCCTAATTATAGGGAAAAGCAACCCCTGTGGTGACATTAGTCACCTGCAGAGCTGCCAGGGTCCAGTCTGACCCTCCAGCTCTGCATAGCAGGAAATCCCGGGAGGTCACATGACCCCCAAGGCTCCTGTAGTGAAAGTACTTCTTACTTTCACTTTGCCCATACAGTGCACTGTATATCGGGGAAGCAGAAGGCAGGAAGGGTTAAAAACCCCTCCTGCCTTCTGCTCCGGGTTATCAGCAGTCACTAACAGCTGATAACCCCTTCCTGCCTCTCTGACTGATTGCAGAGGCAGGAGGCTTAGAGCACCGCTGTATTTTTACTATCGGTGGTCCTCTAAGCCCAGGACCAGTCGCCGTATATATACAGTGGCTGGTCCTAAATGGGTTAACAGAAGCCAATTTTTTTTCACAGGGCTGCCTCCAGGCTGTGTTACAAATGAAGCAACAGCGAGCTGTAAATTTAAAAAATGTTTATGGGTTTCACCTGCCCTCGCGGTTGAGCAATTTTTCAGGGGTACATGTGTACTCTTGGTACACCAATTTTTCAGGCCCTCGCCTATACTGTTATCTAACTAATTTTTCCAGCCTTCGCCTACACTCTTGGTAACCAAATTTTTTTCAGGTGTTCGCCTATACTCTTGGTACACCAATGTTTCAGGGGTTCGCCTACACTCTTGCTACAGAAATGTTACAGGGGTCCGCCTATACACTTTCTACTGAAAGGTTTGAGGGGTTCGCCTATACTCTTGCTACAGAAATGTTACAGGGGTCTGCCTATACTCTTGCTACATAAATGTTATTGGAGTCCGCCTATACTGTTGCTACATAAATGTTACAGGGGTCCGCCTATATTCTTGCTACAGAAATGTCACTGGGGTCCGCCTATACTCTTGCTACATAAATGTTATTGGGGTCCGCCTATACTCTTGCTACTGAAATATTATTGGGGTCCGCCTATACTGTTGCTACATAAATGTTACAGGGGTCTGCCTATACTGTTGCTACATAAATGTTACAGGGGTCCGCCTATATTCTTGCTACAGAAATGTCACTGGGGTCCGCCTATACTCTTGCTACATAAATGTTATTGGGGTCCGCCTATACTCTTGCTACTGAAATATTATTGGGGTCCGCCTATACTGTTGCTACATAAATGTTACAGGGGTCTGCCTATACTGTTGCTACAGAAATGTTATTGGGGTCCGCCTATACTCTTGCTACATAAATGTTACTGGGGTCCGCCTGTACTCTTGCTACAGAAATGTTACTGGGGTCCTCTTGTACTCTTGCTACAGAAATGTTACTGGGGTCCGCCTATACACTTGCTACTGAAAGGTTTGAGGGGTTCGCCTATAATCTTGCTACAGAAATGTTACTGGGGTCTGCCTATACTGTGGGTGCACAAAGGTTTCCCATTGCGGTGTTCAGCTGCCTGACACATACACAGAATGAAGTGTATGGGGACACATGGATTTCCCATAGCTATTTAACTCATGGCACCTTGGGTCACACAAGGTGGAGATTGGGACCGAGCCTGACCCAGGGCCTGCTCACGTACTTCCCTCACAGAGTATTGCAGGTCCTACCTTGGTCATGGTTTCTTATCCTTATTATGGGCACTCTGATTTCTTTATGTGTAATACCGTCTTTGAGTTTCATGGGCTCGTCTATGGGAAGTCTATGGGTACACAAAGACTTCCCATCGTGGTGTTTTACCTGTCTGGCACAAATACAATGACTGACTAGGACAGAAATGTGGGCCGAGGTCCTTGGCAGGGTGAAACTCTGCCATATTTGGGCACTCTGTTTTCCTCATGTGTAATACCATCTTTCAGTTCCTTGGCCTCGCCTATGTTGTGGGTGCACAAAGACTTCCTATGGCGGTGTTTTACCTGTCTGGCACAAATACACTGACTGACTAGGGCAGAAATGTGGGCTGGGTCGAGGCCCTTGGCGGGGTGATATTCTGCCATGTTTGGGCACTCTGTTTTACTTGTGTAATACCATCTTTCAGGTTCTTGGCCTCGCCTATACTGTGAGTGCACAAAAGACTTCCTATCGCGGTGTTTTACCTGTCTGGCACAAATACAATGACTGTCTAGGGCAGAAATGTGGGCCAAGGCCCTTGGCTGGGTGAAACTCTGCTAAGTTTGGGCACTCTGTTTTTCTCATGTGTAATATCATCTTTCAGTTCCTTAGGCTTGCCTATGTTGTGGGTGCACAAAGACTTCCTATGGCGGTGTTTTACCTGTCTGGCACAAATACACTGACTGACTAGGGCAGAAATGTGGGCTGGGTCGAGGCCCTTGGCGGGGTGATATTCTGCCATGTTTGGGCACTCTGTTTTACTTGTGTAATACCATCTTTCAGGTTCTTGGCCTCGCCTATACTGTGAGTGCACAAAAGACTTCCTATCGCGGTGTTTTACCTGTCTGGCACAAATACAATGACTGTCTAGGGCAGAAATGTGGGCCAAGGCCCTTGGCTGGGTGAAACTCTGCTAAGTTTGGGCACTCTGTTTTTCTCATGTGTAATATCATCTTTCAGTTCCTTAGGCTCGCCTATGCTGTGAGTGCACAAAGACTTCCCATTGCGGTGTTTTACCTGTCTGGCACAAATACACTGACTGACTAGGGCAGAAATGTGGGCCGAGGCCAAGGCCCTTAGCGGGGTGAAACTCTGACATTTTTGGGCACTCTGATTTCTTCCTGTGTAATACCATCTTTGTGCACCGACAGCATAGGCGAGCCCAAGGAAGTCAAAGACTTTCCATTGGTGTTGAGCTATCTTACACCTACACAGAATTAATTGTGTGGGGACACAAGGATTTCTTATTACTATGTAACTCGCGGCACCTTGGGTCACACAAGGTGGAGGCTGGGACTGAGCCTGATGCTGGGCTCGCTCATGTGCTCCCCACACAGAGTATTGCTGCATTTAGGAGATGTGTAGAAGTGCTGGCACCTGAGTCCCCTTTATGCCCATGTTTGCGGCTCCTGACAATTTTGTGAAGGAGGTGGCACAGGATTGCAATGATGATCGTACGTCAATTTATCATCAATTCTCAACAGCATTGTGGGCTATCACCCACACTTTCAAAGAGGGTCGCTGCCTGGCCCTGCCAACCCTCTGCAGTGTGTACCTCCGGTTCCTCCTCATCCAGTATTCACTTATAAATAGACATGAGGGTGGTGTAGCTATGAAGCAAGCGTGTGGCATGAGGGCAGCTGACCGCTGCATAGGGAAACTTTTGTGTGTGCTGTGGATGCAGGATTGTGCGGGGGGGTTGGGCAGCAATGCCAGAATATAACCCAGGAGAAGAGGCAGTGGTGTCACCCACAGGTAGTGTGGTGCTTAGCTAAGATGTGCCAGCGCGCGTGCCTTGCTAATGAGGGTTTGTCCAAAGTAAATTGTTAGGGGGGTGACCGCCAGGCTCTTGCCCCAATTTTGGCTTAATAGTGGGACCTGGGAGCCTCAGATGCAGCCATGCATGCTGCCCCTGCCCTTCCTCATCCGTTTCTGTGGTGTTTCCATGACTTTCTGATGTTTCACAAGTCATCACCTATGTGGAGTCATCACCTAAAGCGGTGTATCAGTTACACACTGAAATTGCGTATGCCCATGTAAACAAACCCTAACAGATGTTTGATGTGGGCGCCATCAATGACATGGCAGATGGCAAGTCGGTAGTCCAGTTCTGGCCAGTCCAGTTCTGGCCAGTCTGGTCCCGGCCTATCCTCTTATTAATTCCATTGCAGCAGAGATCTGGTGTTTCAGATCGTCTAATGTGTATACAAAGTCCATTCATGTATGAATAAATCTGCATTAGTTTTTGGCCTTTTTTCTTTTTAAATCATCCTGTATAATCGGAATATATCCTAAGGCTGGGGTCACACAGGACGTATTCCTGGTGGAAATCTCGCGGTTTGGCCGCTTGCTTTTCCGCTGTGGCCAGCGCTCCCATAGAGAAGAGCATGGCCGCAGTGAAAAAAAAAAATAGAACGGACATGCTGCAGCCGGCGAATTCGCGCGGCAACAGCGACTACTGCCGTGACGGATTCGGTGTCCCGTGTGGACGAGATTTCTCAGAAATCTCGTCCACATGGCTGGATAATCACGGGATTAGCGGCCGCAGGCGTACTTGCCATGGCAAAATTCCGGACGGAATTTCTGCGGCAAATGCGCTCAGTGTGAACCCAGCCTTACTGTGCGTTCACACAACCGTATGCGTAAGAGTTGCACTACAAAGTTATAGCAGTCACTCTTGTGTTTTATTTGAAAGGTGAAAGTGGCCGAAGAGTCCTTGAAGAAGCGCAGAAAGCACTTATTCTAAACCGAAGAGGACAGCACTTTTGCTCGCATTGGGGACACGCTGTTGGACTACCGTTACCTGAAACTATGAGTGTCCTGTAGAACTAAAGCCGATCGCTCATCTCTATAAGGTTTTACAAGAAAGAAAAACACAAACTGAAGAAAAACTCCTTATCAATTAGAAAAATGGCCATGCAAACAATTTCTATCAACCCCTTATTGAAGCCGTGGGCATAACATCCTAGGGGCTCTTTCACACGGGTATCAAAATTGCGCAGAAGTTAGCAGCAAAACATTATGGCTAAGTGGCGAGTGAATGAACGATTTACCGCTATCAAGGCCCGAGTCTATGGACACTCCTGCGCTCTGGGCACCACAGATAGGATCTGACCTATCTTTTCTCACAGCAGGCAATTTTAATCACGGATGTCCTATTTTTTTTTAGGTGTGATTATTTTATTTTTTCCCCGCCTAAAATTATTTCATCTGACCGTTTCCACAGTCATGTGTTTGTGCGCATGTAAGTTAGCTGTGTGAATTCTCCCGAGGGAAAGAACCCTTAGGGTTCTTTCACACGACCGTTTTTATGTTCAGTTTTTTGAGAGCCAAAACCAGGAGTGGAGAGAAAGATCTGCATGTCTTCCATATTTTGGACCCACTCCTGGTTTTGGCTCACAAAAAACTGAACATAAAAACTGCCGTATGAATGAACCCTAAGGGCTCTTGCACACAAGCTTATATCGGCTGCCATTTTCACGCTCAGCCGATATACGCTACGATCTGATGCAGTGAATTCCAATGCATCAGACCACATGGCTGTATTCCCAAGACGTAAAAGCGCCCAGCTGGCCTTCATAGCACCAGGGCTCTTTTACGTCGGGCCCAAAAGATAGTTCTGGAACTATCTTTCGGCCCGGAATGCGTCGGCCACTGCATGGGCTTCTATGGAAGCCAATGACAGCGGCCAGAGAAGAGAGGTGGGAGGGAGGTTAGCAGCGTGACTACTAAACTCCCTCTCTCTTCTCTCCTCCCCTCTGGCTGATTGCAATGGGATGGGGCAGGGGCGGAGCTAAGCACCGACCCATTCCACCGCCTCCCATTGCTGGCTGCGGGGAGGGGGTGGGAGCTTAGCTCCACCCCCACCCATTGTAAACAGCCAGAGAGGAGGTGAGTCGGCAAGGGGCAATGGCATGGTGGCCTCGGCGTATATGGGCTGGGCCCATTTCGTCTGAATGGGCGCACAGATGTTTGATTAGTGCGCCCGTTCACAAGTTTTTTACGCCTCAGAGGGTAGCGTATATTGATTGGCCGTAAAAACGGCAGCCAATATATGCTCATGTGAAAGAGCCCTTAGGCTGTATTTACCCAGGACAGTGTGACTGGTCAGTAAATCAGACCTATATGCGTTTCCATGGCTATAAGCATCATCATTTTTACACACGGGGGCGGGAATAAAAAGAAAATTAGTTCCAATAGCTGAAATTCACTTGCATGTGAGTGCAATGCACCTATTGTTCATGCTCCCATATGAAAGAGCGCAAGCTTCTCACAATAGAATCACCCAAAAATAGGACGCACTGCAGTCGTTTTGTCCCGCACTATCACTGCAAGAGAAATCGCTCATGTATAATAACCCATTGAAGATAATGAGTTATTTCAGTGTATGAGTTCTGTTCATCTCATATCGCCCATGTAAATACAGAGCATAGCGCTCAAATCAAGCAGCTAGTCTGCATAGGCTACTTTCACACGGCCGAAAACCTCACACGAGATTTGTGCACTACAAGACCTGAATATGAACCCCATTCTTCTGAGTGGAGTCACATACATGAGCGATGCTTTCCTCTCGTGCAGCGAGAAAAAAAAATGTTGCATGTTCTATTTTTGTTTTCAATTGGACAGTAAAGCACGTCGCAGGCCTGCAATGTCAGGTTTACCATTGAAAACAACAGGAAACACTTATCGATCCTCTAAAGCATCCGGAAGCCCCATCTGAGGATCACTACTTCACAGGAACATGGCCCATTTCTCGGCCCAAGATCGCGCTTGCCCCTGCATAGGCAATAGTGGGGGGGAAACTGAACCTACTTTTCTTGATCAGCAACGCCTATTCTGTTGACTAGTTTATTGTAAAATGTTTGTTATTAAAAATTACAGTTGAGAGTTAAAAAGGGAAAAAAAAAAAAAAAAATTTAGTTCTGAAAAAAGAAAACCGTCCGCATTTCTCAATAGCCTAGCCATGGCCATGGTCTACGGCTACTGTGAACACCAGACTGAAGCCAAGACCACGCTGTGAGGCTGGTAGTATCAGGTGGGATAAGCAGCTGGTTGGAATAATGTTAACAATAATTTAAAAAAATTAAAATAAAAATCCATGTCATTGTGTAGGGATTTCATTTTTTTTCTAAACATTGACTGTTATATTTCTTCATGCCTGCAGAGGGCACTCTTCTAGGATGCCATGAAGCTGCCTCAATGTATAGGACTCCTTTTTGGAAGAGCATAGTTACCGCTGGCAGGGTAAAGATACAGAGTCTTAAAAGGGGACCTGCTACTTACTAAGGATCGTGCAGACAATATAGACTTATCAGCCAGGGAGCTGTGGGTCACAGCCCACTGCCTGCCACGTATCGGCAAACTATGTTTATGGGCTCATTGCAAAGGGGACATGGAGGCTGGCTTTTTTTTATTTTTAATATATAGTGGCCCCATATTCCCTCACAGTCAGTCCTGGAAACCGGCCTCATCTCTGAAGTCAGTGTGCGTCTACACGCACCGTGTTCTATACACTGACTGCAAAGCCCCACACACAGACCAAGAGCCCAATTTCCAGGGCTGACGGGAAGGCTGTAAGGATTAAAAATAAATAAATAACCCCCCCCCCCCCCCCCCTCATTCTGCATCTTTGTCTTGTGTGACAAGACAGGCTCCCCTTGAACTTGGCCACGAGGTGTCAGATGCCTGGAAGAAGTTGTATCATATCACAATAAAAGATTGGGGCGAGGAGCTCCGGGTCATAAACTGGAGACAGGGCAGGGAGTCAAAGTGCGGTACATGAATAGAGAAGACCAAGTACAAGAGTGCTGTAATCGGGATGAGAGCTACTTCTCTGGTAGATGTTGGTGCTTGAAATTAGCTTGATCTGGGCAGTTCACAAATTGGGGTCACATGACAGCAGAAAGCAATCTAACATTTTAGATGCTGCTGTCAACGGCATCTAAGCAGTTAGGCAGCGGGAGAGTCTCTTTATCACGCAATTGCTTCCCCACGAAATCCTGCTACCTTCATATACCCATTACGCCCTTTCCTGAGGGCAATGCTTAGCATAGGCTTTTGCTATAAATATGTATTACAAATCCACAGGATTCATTATGCCTTGATGAAGGACCCTGTGAGGTCCAAAAGCTTGCTGTAACATCATGTATTTTTGTTAGTCATTAAAAGGTATCATATTTACAAGATTACTTGGTTTCTCTAACTGAGAACAAGCACACTTGAGTTGTATTTTCTACTGGACAAATCTAATATTAAAACAAAAAAAAAAAGTCTACCGGCTTTTCTTGCTCCACTCGTTGACCCCTTTGTGGATGATTTTGGTGTCATTAGGTTTGTGACATGCTCACCACCACCATAAAGTTTGAGTGTGATACATTGAGGGACCTGTCAGTCAGGTCAAAGTTCCTACGATAAGGCCTCCTTCCCACGAGCGTGACGGGGTCCGCCGCGTAATATTACGCAGTGAAGCCCGTCACGGCGCCCCCCAGAGCCCCTATACTTACCTGCGGGAGATAGCGTGAAATCGCTTCCCCGCCCACCACCGCCGCGTCACCGGCCGTGTCACGTGACGCGGCCGGCCGCGTCATTTGGCGTCTTATGACGCGCGGCGGTGGGCGGGAAAGCGTTTTTTCACGCTATCTCCCGCTGGTTACAGCGGGAGATAGCGTGAACGGACGGCTTCCATTGACTGCAATGGAAGCCGTCAGTGCGTACAGCCCGTCCTCACCCGCAGAAAATAGAGCATGCTGCGGGTGAGGACGGGAGAAATCGCGGTGCGTAATTCCGCGGTGGAATTACGCATCGTGAGCATTGTGCTATTAGGTTCAATAGAACCTAATAGCTGCGGGCAACGCAGCGGATTTTCGCCGCGAATTACGCGGCGGAAATCCGTTCGTGGGAAGGAGGCCTAAGTCTAGCGGCACTATTGTGCTTCAGCCAACAACACCGCTAGGGAGAGGCAGTGCTCCTTCACACTGACGAGGGCGATATCACCCTCACAATCCATGTGGAAACCCCTGGATGTAGGGCGGTTTCACATGGAAAGAGCCTCGTATCACTGCAGAAGAATAAAGCCGCGGCAGAGGATCGTGGAGTTCTCCAATTATTTTCAAGGGTGCTGGTGCCGCTGCCACTGGCCCAATTGAAAGCAATGGGTGATATCACAAAAAGATGCTCTAATTTCTTTTTGTTTCCCTACATAGCATCACAACATTCGCGGCAGCAGCGCCAGCCCCATTGAATGCTATGGGAGAACTCTGCGATCCTCTGCCGTGGCTGTCACGATTCCCTTCATTCCTACAGTGATGTAAGGCCATTTTCACATAAAACCACCTTGCATCCACAGAGCTTTCACATGGTGGGGAGCACAATATCGGGCCGTGAATCACCCTTACCAGTGTGAAGGAGCCTGTAGACCAGCACTTGTGCTCATGTTTTCAGTCCAGCCATTAGCGCTATTGCACTAGTGTTAACGGGGCTTGTGCAATAGCAGCCAAGGCCAGTTTCACATAAACGTATTGCGATATGTCGGTAATGAAGACAACACTGCACCAGTATTTGTCTCCATATTTGCAGTCATTGGCTTTAATTTCAACTCTATATAATCGCTAAAGATCCCTTTTGCCCCGTAGAACATGCCAATAAATGCAAATACTGTATATTCAGCACTTTCCACTAGAATGGTCGTATTTTTCACCAAAAACAGACAAAAAGTATTGCATACTGCTTTTAAAACCACTTAGAAAAATATGCTTAACTAGATAGATTCATAAATATTTATTAGCTCCGTACTGCAGTCCACAAAGACCAGACACTGCAGGGGTGTGCAACTCATTTTCACCAAGGGCCCCACCAGCATTATGGTAGCCTTCAAAGCGCTGTTTATAAGGGCTTATATACACAGGCTTATTTGCACACGCAATACGGATAATTAATGTGCGAGTTGATGAACAGAGCAGTGTGGAGGGGCGCACTGGAGCTCAGAATCCAAGATGGCACCTGCTCCCTATGCTGGCGCCACCCTCTGTGCAGTAAAAATAAGCTTCTCTGAAAGTGAGCTAATAAGCAGCACAGGGGTTCGTGTGACCTCTAGACCAGCACTGTGTGTAGTATATGTGCAGACCCTCATGTATCTGATGTCTATCAGGCCTGGACAAGCAAAGATGCCCACACTGTGTCTCTCACTACCTGATAGACTAATGCACAGTGAGCAATGGCCCATTTACACACAACGATTACTGCTCAAAATTTGTTCAAGCGATGTCTTGTGAGCTATAATTGCTGCGTGTAAATGCTGCCATTGTTTGCTTTTTGGCCGAACTATGATTTTTAGTTCAGCATAAAAACAATCGTTCGGCCGGCCAGCTGATAGCAGGGACTGCACACCACGATTCTCCACGGGAGCGCTGATAACATTGTTTTCAGCTGTTGTCTTGTGGGAGAACAATGGAACTGTATGCAGATAACAGACCACCCACTGTTATCTGCATATAGCAAAGGGAGCTTCATTTAAATGCAAATGAAGCTAATAAGCTACTAATAGACATTAGTGCCCATTACTAGTTATGAAAAATGATCGCTCAAACTGTCTTTTGAGCAAATTTTGAGCAGTCATCTTTGCGTGTAAATGGGCTTTAGACACTACATGCTGCTTTGATTAACCATTGTTGTCCACATGCGCAGCGCCGGCCAGTCAGAGCAGCATGTAGTGTCTTAGACTAATGATGGATACTAGCGTATAGTGCGCATCAGGTAGTCAGAAGCAGTGCAGCCATCTTTGTTTGTCCAGGCCTGGAGTGTTGCTTTAATCCACAACAGGAGGCCAACACATAAAGAATAAATTTATTTTTTCTTCTTCTAAGGACGACCAACATTATTAAATGCCTCCTTCATTATCCCATTACTATTAGAACTGGTAGGAGTTTGCTTGTGTTCATGATGAGGGAGCGCGGTTTATATGCAAATCTGAACCACTGTATGTTCTTCAGTTCATAATCGTTGTAGCAAGGTGCCCACCACCCGGATTCAGACCTGTCCGGTACACGATTACTATTGGACAAGGTGCCGCCTCCTACCGCAGGACTGCTGCCTGCTCCATGTACTTCTTTATGACGGGACAATATTTCCTTGGCACAGAGAACTA
The DNA here is from genome assembly GCF_035609145.1 of Eleutherodactylus coqui. Lineage (NCBI taxonomy): Eukaryota > Metazoa > Chordata > Amphibia > Anura > Eleutherodactylidae > Eleutherodactylus > Eleutherodactylus coqui. Next base: position 121,255,248 of record NC_089845.1, read on the forward strand.
CTCTGCAGGGGGTACAATTAGTGGTTCTACAGAGTTATAATGCTCGCCCAGTCCATAAGCGTGGCGCATATATCTGCAAGAAAAAAGTGATAAAGGTTTTCATTACTCCGTCCATGCACAATGCTAGCATATCCAGCAATTATATTTAGTGCTGCTAAACTCCCTCCCACCAACGGTCGCTGCCATGGGCTCCCATAGGAGCCCGTGGCAGCGGGTGGACGTATTCCGGGCAAAACATAGTTCCAGTTTTTACATCTCACCAATACACCTATGTGATCTGATACATTGGAATCCAATGCAGCAGATCACAGCGCATATCAGCCGGCTGTGAAAATGCTGGCCGATATGCGCTCATGTGAAAGAAGCCTAAAGGAGATGGTGGATTTAGGCATCAAAACATTGTGGAGGGCACAGAACCTAATCAGCTTTTATATATGTGGGAAGGGGACACACACACACACACACACACACACACACACACACACACACACACACACACGCACGCACAAGAATTATGGAACTCTACTTGCAATGACAAAAGCTATATTTTCTCTCTATGCTTTCATTATGCAAAAATAGTAAAATCATACAGAAACCTGCCATACATTTCAAATCAGTGCAATTGTACTGACCCATAGAATAAATGAGATGTCATAAACGGCGTTTTTTTTTTTTTACTAGTTCTGCTAAAAGCACATTTGGCACCCAAAACTATTTATTTTCCATCACTGCAGCCGTGTGCGGCTTGTTTTCTGGGACGGTCACTGAACCACAGAGGTGCTTATAAAACTTACTGCTTAATCCATTTTCTTGTTTCCCCTCAAGGAAGAGAGACAATTAGAGATGAGCGAGTATACTCTCTAAGGCACATTACTCGAGCGAGTAGTGCCTTAGCCGAGTATCTCCCCGCTCGTCTCTAAAGATTCGGGGGCCGGCGCGGGTGACGGGTAAGAGATCTCCCCTCCGTTCCTCCCCGCTCTCCCCCGCCGCCCCCCGAAGCTTTACAGACGAGCGAGGAGATACTCAGCTAAGGCACTACTCGCTCGAGTAATGTGCCTTAGCGAGTATACTCGCTCATCTCTAGAGACAATACAAAGCAATTCCAAAAGTTTATTTACACTACACTGAATGACATAAAAAAGTAATGCGCTAACTTTATTATACAGGTCAGTACAATGTTGACAAAACCGTGGAGGTGTTATTTTTTTTAAGAAATGATAAAATGAAACCACTTTTCTAAAAAGTTATTAATTCTGTTTTACTTTGAACACTTTAATCTATAAAAAAAAAAAAAAAAAACTTTAATAAACTGTAGTTTCTAAAGATTTTTTTTTTCACTCCACAAGGCGATCTGCTGAACACTTATAGAATGCTTTGGTATACTCTGCATCATTGATCTAAAGGCCCATTTACACGCAGCGATTATCGCTCAAAATTTGTTCAAACGAGCGCAAAATTAGCGATAATCGTTACTTGTAAACATGAAGCCATCGTGCGCTATTCGTTCACTTGTCACCGATCGCTGAGTTCAAGCCTGCATAAAAAGAAAGTCGTTAGTTCGTGCGCTTGTAGTTAGGTCAAAATAGCAGTTGTTCAGTCTTTCAAACAACTTGAGGGAAGGGGCGATTTTTGTCCAGCTAAATAAAGTGACTCATGCTGCAGCAGACAATGGCTCTTTCTTTGCACTAATTAAAAACCTCCTGGCTAGAGAGATTCTTTGCATATACACATGGCCACCTCGGCAAACATTTGTTACTTAGCTAATGAGGGAAATGGCGAAGATGTCAAACGATTATCTTTACGTGTAAACGCTAAGACACTACACGCTGCTCTGACTACCGATGCATATTAAGGCACAGTGTGCATCAGGTAGTCAGAGAATCAGTGCGGCCGTATGTGTCTATCCAGGATCGGAGAATCGCTTTAGGAGCCACATAGCCTTGGCAACCTATCAGCTCTTCTCAAATCAGGCTGACTCTCTTTGTCTAACCACCTAGATACAACGCCCAATATTGACAAGAACATCTAAGAAAGCAGAACTTGGTAATCCTCGGTATCAGTAAGTTTCATAACTTAATTTGATGGCATTTGACATAGGCCAACCCCATTACAAAGCAATACAGGTTGGAATTTAATCATGTATGTTTAAGAGAAATCGAAGGGGGACACAATGAGGCAGATTTACTAATGCTCTCTAAATACTTAGTGCAAATGTGGATGAGATGGTCTTAAAATGAGGGGGTGGGGGGTGAAGTGCATTTAGGCCTTGCCCCATTTCTGACAAGGTGAAAAAAAAATGTAAAACAAAATCATAAATGTAGCACAAAGCATGTAAGTAAATCTGCCCCAATGGCTGATAAAGTACTCACACTACAGTTATCGGCTGGTCTGAATATTCTTCACCAATGATAATGGGCGAGGCATCTGCCTGGATGACCTCTATGGGAGTCTGTAGTATGTGTGACAGCGCCCGAAGCTTTGAAATAGAAAATAAAGAAAACAAAAATGCTTAAAAATCCATCATTCTATAAGAGAAAAACACAATCTGCTTAATATACACCAATAGCTCAACATGACTGCGTGAGAAAACTAACCTGTTGGACGATTACAAAGTGCATGGGTTACTGCAGCTGTAGATGATCACTGGCAGAATGAAACCTGAACGGTGTAAGGCCGCTTCCATAGCAAGACATCAAATCTCGCACGAACATGAACTCCATTTTTTTGGATGGAGTCAATTTAAAAAAAAGAAATAGCTGCATGTCGAATCTCGAATCTCTTAGCATTCCTCGGACTGCATCATCCATTGTTTTCAATGGGACAGTAAAACACAGCATGCGATACGCACGCAAGTAATAACGGGAGATACTTACCGATCCGCCGACGTGACTGAAAGCCGCGCTGGAGGATTGCTACTTTACTGAAGTGATGGGAGGAGTTTTTTTACCAATAGGCTACCTACACACGGGCGAGCGCAATAAGTGTAAAGGGGCCTTAAGCACCAGCAGGTCTTCTAGATATCCCTGCAGCTATTCTAAGGCTGACAGCAAAAAAAATTTGTGGTTTCGACACGGTCATCGTTTGCTACCTTTTTACCAAGAAACACCACGTCCAGATGAGTACTAGTGTAGTATGTCTCCCCAGGAAGTGGGCCGAGTTGCAGGTACCGCCCAGGGCATGACCTGGAGCTGAGCCCACTTCCCAAAAGCTCTGAGCTCAGCAGGAGCCGGCTGTTGCTGACAGCCGCCTCCCTCCTGCTGCATCAGCTGGTAATGGCTTCACAGAGGGAGGGAGCTCCCTACGTTTTGTCGGCAATGGCAAAGCAGGACACCTGTATCTGGCGTCCTGTTGCCATGACAACTCCGCAATTACAACGCAGGGGTCCGATGACAAAACAGAGAGGGTGCTACGTCCAGCTGTAAAGCCTTTACTCGTTGGTTTTTCATGTCTATGACATTTTTATTTATTTTTTCAACAATCACAGCCTGCTATAGGTATGGCGTGTCTTTTTCCTGCCATTTTCCCTTGGGCTGCTCCATAAACACACACAAAACATTAAAAAAAAAATAAAAATAAAAAAAACACAACAACCCACACAAAGCAAGAATTTCAGGTTTTCTTCTTTTTTTACAAACTAAGAAAAAAAAAAATAACACACTTAACCAAGCTAAAAGATTGACTGAAACCAACATGACTTACCTCTAACTGCCCTCCCCAAGCTGGTGTGTTTGCCACTTCAGTGCAATACTTCTCAAATTCATCTGTGTAACACATGAAAGCATTACGGTACTGCGCCACACTGGACCCTACCCAAACAGCTTTTTCTCATATTTAGGGCTTATTCACACAAGCGATATTATCACACGAGTTTTGAGCGATTCACACATGACTTGCATGAATATGAAATCCAATTATTTGGAACGGACCTATTCACAATAGTGATTTTTTTTAGCCGTCTCGAATATATTTTATCAGGTTCAACTCATGCTCGCTGGCTCACATCACAAGCGAGGGTCCTCAAACGCATGTGAAACAGGTGCAATAATAGGAATACCGCTACATTTAGCAAAAACAAAGAAACTAATTCACCGAAGCGTTCCATCCATGACTCTCCTCTAGTGACAGACGAGGGGGTAAAGCTGCGATAAACTACCAATACCGATACGGTACAATGTATAACAAAGGGGCCATTGATCTTGTCCGAGTGTCGCCGCCCCTTCCAACAGCGGACTGCCATCATGTGGAGAGTCAGACCCCACAGATCAAATATTACAGGCCATCAATATTAAAAACCTCGGTGACTCCTTGGGTTGTTTTTAGCCTATTCTCGTTTTTCATTGCCATAACTATCTGAGGGCACGATGTTTGAGGGACAAGTAGTATTTAGTGGACCATATAAGGTTATGAAAAATGTCTACATTATGGAAGTTCAATAGTAATCCAATTCCACAATTGTTTATTTTTTACATCATTCACTGTGTGGTAAAAGACATCAAAAGGGGGTTTTCCGGGCAAAAACTATTGAGGATAACTTATCTTGAGAATAGGTCGGCAAAAGTAAATAGCCGGACGCCGGATGCTCAGAATCAATAACGAAGAGCGGATCGCCCGTTTCCTGTCAGTGCAGCGGGATCGGGAGAGAAAGCGACACAGCTGGCTTCACTTGGACTGAAATCAATAGAAGCTATTACAATTCCGCCTCAGACTCCGGGGTCGGATGTGGAAGTAGCAGAAGTGTACTAGCAGACTTCAGCACCACCAATTTCAATGGGTGTGAAGCCAGTTATGGCACTTCTGCTCCCTATGATGGCATCTGGCCCCGCAACACTGACAGTGGCCAGCGGAACAGCTCATCACTGTGGATCTTGAGCGGCGGGTCCCTGGGGATTAACTGTTGATGACCTGGGATTGGAGCTCCAGGAAGAAAGATTGCATATTCCCGTTGCATTCTGAGAAGAGCAAAGTCGCTGCTAGTGCGACGATCGCCGGGTTTAGCTGCTCGGAGGACATCTCCTAATAACAGCTTATAGGTTAAATATCATTATGAGAATTCTTGACTATTAGGCCTCCCTCCCACAGGGCGTTTTATACAGCGTTTAGCACTGCCTTTTCAGCCCAGCGCTAAACGCTGTACAACACTCCCATTCATTTCAATGGGGCTGCTCACAGAGGGCTGAAAACGCTGCGCCTTCCAACGCTGCGCTTTGACAGCGATGCAAGCTCTATTTTGGGGCGTTTTCAGCCCTGCGTCACCCATTAAAATGAATGGGCTGTGGTTTTAGCACTGCTGAAAACGCGGCAACACTTGATGCCACGTTTTTGGCAGCGTTAACCGCTCACCGATTTTCAGGGGTAGGGCTTGCAATAGAAGCCCTACCCCGAAAATCAGTCCCAGCTAGGCTAGAGGAAAAAAGAAAGCAATACTCACCTAGCCGCTGCGGTCCGGGTCGTGGCCGCTGGTCTCTGCCGCTCATTTGGGCTTCTCCAACACTCCCAAGTCTATTGCCGTAGGCCAGGTTTGAGAACCCCGCCTCCAGCAATAGAGTGCTGTGATTGGTTGTCGGCGCGCTCGATGCCCAATCACAGCCATTCATTGACTGTCTCAGCCAATAAGCGCCGGCAAGCTCTGAGGGAGGCCTTAGAAGTGAACATCAGTTGACTATGTGCAACATGGAAGGGGAGAGGAACCACATGGTGAGCTGCCAACGTATGCTATATCTTAACAGACCTACCAGAGGAAAAGCCAAACTTCACCTGACTGAAATGCAAGCTTGTGTCTCTACTGGAGGAAAAGATGCAGAGTAGAGATAAGCGAGCATACTCATTAAGGACAAATCAATCTCCCTCTCTTTACCAGCCAACTCTACCATTCTAGGATCTATCCTGAGGCTAGGTCAACAATAGTTTTTGTCCAGAGCAGTGCTGTGTTGAGCCCTTCATACTTTTGGAATTTGATAGTCGAGATTGTAGAGTTCACTGCGTTTATGACATCAGAAGGTCATTTTGATGGGATTTCTCTTTAAACCCTTCACATTTGTGACTTGTCCCCCCCAAATCTCTCTATATAAAGATCTCTCACCTTGTGTATAGATTTCCCCAGTGGCAGCATTGGTTAGGAACGGGAGGAAATCATCGGGGTGACTCTGCATGTAGTCCGCAGTCTGGTGCCGGAGACTGGTCAGGGTGAGGTTACCATGTCGCTCCTTCAGCTGGTGCTCGATGGCTTTGTACATGCAGTGGCCGTCTGATGGGATCTGTTTAATCTGCTGCTGTCTCTGAGACAAAATTTGGGTAAGTTTCTGACTTTCCAGGTGCCGAGCTCCGCTCAGGTTCTCGATTTCAGCCTCTGCGATGCGATCATCTCTCTCCTTTTCTAGGGCAGCCTTTTTGTCCTACAAGGATTGCAAATACATGGCAACACTATAAAAGTAATAATAATGAACGCTGCAGACACGAGGTTATGAGGTCACATAACCATCCAAGATGGCCACAACTACCTAATGTACACTGCTCTGATTGGCCAGTGTTGATCACGTGAACAGGTCTGGCCAATCAGAGTGCTGGCATAGTGCATTGGTAGCTTTAGCATCAGCAATGTACTATAGGGATTAGTTAGTCTGCAGATCGCATCAACCACCCTGGCCAAAAACAGGACCTGGAATCAGTGCATCAGAAAAGAATTGGAGGTAATATACACTTCTCACTCTCGGGACAGAATTTTGATTTGGGGTGCGAATCTTCTGGTCTCCTAAATGGGGGGCGGGGGGGCAGCAAAAAAAAAACAAAAAAAAAACAAAACACATTTTTCCATCCCTGCCCCCCTTACCTGATTGCCTGTCACACTTTGGAGCTCTCTCTCTTGTGTATTCTAGCCACTTCCATGCAGTGCAGCCCCCTGTCTGATGCTTATCAGAACCACCATCTTGAGGCTGAGACTTTTTACTTTCAGTCTCACAGCAATCCTCTGATGCGTCAGCCAGCATTAGCTAAGGTTATATCATTCTGCCTCCTGGGGGTGGAGTTTAATTATCATTACCTTTTATATTCAGCTAAATAAGCTACAGACCATAAGTATACATTCAGGAGGCTGAGCTGTGATCTCCTCTATTATAACTGTGTAAGGAGCTGTGTGATCATGGTCATCGGTAACTGACACAAGTGCCCCTCTCTATGCAGAATTTGTGGTAGATCCATATAACAGCAGCACACAAACTGAGCATCTGACTAGCAAGTTAATTCATAACCCCAATTAGACCTGAGCTGGTCACATGACCATCAAAGGGGGAGGGGGTTTTCCCCAGCTTTTATGACCAGCGTAAATAGGACACCAAAATCCTTTTTACGATGCAGGGAAGTGACATTGTGAATTCTCTCTGCAGAGTAATCAGGAAACCCCATCGATGCATCATCGATATCCTATGCAAGTGACTCCCAACCTTATAAGCACAAGGAAACCCCCCGATGGGGGACGCCCCAATACCATTCCTGCCTCACAGCAGCTCAGCACAACGGCAGTGAAAGCATCACATAATTCTCCTCTAGTGCTATAGATTGGCTCAGACACGCTTACTGCCGTGTTCTGGGGACTCCAGATCAGGACTCAAGGAAACCAACAATAGTTGAGAAGCACTGTTCTATGTAAAAGGGTCCCTTAGGCCGGGCTCGCAGGACCGTAAGGTAAAACACAGCGTTTTACTGGTGTGTGGAGCTGCGCATCACCGCACATGACATCGTATCTCACGCATGCACGAAAAAAAAAAAAAAAAAATCTATATATCTTTACTTGTATTGTTTTCTAGCAACATGCTTATAAAATGCCGCACACACACAATGCAACTGCGCATGTACAGCGCTTTCATACGAGCCCCCAGAGAACAATAGGGCTCTATCGCGCACAATATGCGGTGTTCATTTTTTGCCCGTATTGTACGCAGTGTATACACACGAGTGTGAATGGGTCAATGAAATTCAAGGTACTTTTCACTGACTCCATTCACGGCCTGTACACTAAGTATAATACGCAATGACATTACACTTGTGTGAGCCCGGCCTCAAGGTGCCGTTAGACTAAACTGTATCATTCAAAAAGATAAATAAATCAACAAATCGTTCAAACGAGTGAAAGTGAACGATAATCATGCAGTCTAGGCGCAGCCAATGACCGAACCAGAATCGTTCATGTTACGCAGGCATGTAAACCGTTGGTGGCTCGTTAGCTTATCGAACGGTTTAACAGCAATCATTCAGTTCCTCTATTCGTTTATACAGGGACTGAACGATTCTCGTTTGAACGAGCCAACAATGATCTGCCTGTCTGAACAGACTGCATGAGAGCGAACGCGTTAGTGGTGACGTCACGCGCTCATTCAAACGAGCATTGGCTCATCTAGAAGGACCATAAGTGAGGAGATTGATCGGCCCAGCTTTAAATCTGGATTCACTTTGATTACCTGATTGAGTTTTCTTGGTCCTGTAACTGAACCAAATCCCATCACCTCTCACACACAGCGGACGAGGAGCACAGCGAATGCATTTACCTCCAGCATCTCAAAGGGGATATGCAAAAAACCCAAACTGCATTAAAGGTGCAGATAAGTATACAGTCATCTCACCCGTCTCTTCTGCGCTTTAGACACACGCGTCTGCTGGGCAGGGACGTCGTTTCCAAGATCTAGAGTGGCGACTCCATTAGCAGCGCTCTTCACCTGAGCAACAGGAAAGAAGAGGTAAAACATCTCATAGTTCATCCGGTACACCACCAAATATCTACCCAAACCCAACCTGTATTTATAGTCCTTATCGCAAGCTGAATAGTCTTCACCAGTCATTATAGAAATACTGATATCAAAAAACAACCCCTTTCCATCGTAGCAGGGGAATCTTCGGACCCCTTCTACTAGTCAAAATGGAAAGCGGCCGCTTTTGCAAACAGCTCCCTCTGTGGCGGTACATCAACCATAACCACACGTTGCATCAGTTTCCAATGTGCTGCTCTGTACCTGTTGGGAAACTACAACTCTCAGCAGCCTGGTAAACTCAGAACCGCTAAGGATGGCTGTAGTACACGGTTGCCCATTTATCTGCACAAGTACCATGAAATACCACAAGTCCCAGGCTGCCATGATACTCAGATGCCACCCCCATAATCGTATTGTGGCTGGGCCATTTTGGTATATCTAAGCCCAATCGGGACATTTAAATGCTGTCATCACAACTGACAGCGGCATTTAAAAAGTTAGTAGCCACAGTCAGAGTCCACTCTGATAATGGCGGTTGCCGGTAGGTGTCGGCTGTCAGAGACAAGCGACACCTTTCCTGTATGGAGGAGGCTTAGCCTCATATACAGCACATGTGGTGAGTGGCTATATACGTGCTTACTAGAGATGAGCGAACGTGCTCGGCCCCGCCCCTTTTTTGCCCGAATACCGCGATTTTCGAGTACTTCACTACTCGGGTGAAAAGTACTCAGGTGCGCCGGGGGGCGGGGAGAGGCGTGGCGGCGTGGGGGGTAGCAGCGGGGAACAGGGGGGAGCCCTCTCTCTCTCTCCCCCCCTCCCCGCTGCAACTCCCCGCGCCGCCACGGCGACCCCCGAATTTTTTCGCCCAAGTACGGAAGTACTCGAAAATCGCGGTATTCGGGCGAAAAAGGGGCGTGGCCGAGCACGTCGCTCATCTCTAGTGCTTACTGCACAGGGTATTTGCAGTTAGGATGTAGATAACCTTGTGTGTGTCACAGAGGGGTTAAATAGGCCACGCTGCTGTAACAGATACAGCCAACACTTGTATGGATATTGCAGTGAGGAGCTCATGCGAGTGCTACAGCTCCCGATTGTGCAGGTTCCATGCCCGGGACCATTATATATTAATGTTCCTTGCTAAGAAGACATCACCAATGTAATATCCTGGAAGCCCCCTTTAAGCTGACCGCTACACAAAGCCCCTGTCAGTCTCAGGCCTCATGTCCACAGGCGGGTCAGATTCCATGGGCAGGAGCCCGCAGCGGAATCCCACCCCGCCAGCGGCAAGAGAACATTACCAACCTTCCAGATCCTCTGCTTGGCCGTGCGGGTCTCCAGTCTTCTCCTTTGTGGATGTGGCTGGGTCTGCTGGCCAGCGCGCTGCCGCACATGTGCAGTGGAGATTTTTTTTTCTTTTTAAATCTCCTGTTTTCCCATGGGATCCACGGCCTGCCTGCTGTGTCAGCTGCAGATCAATAGAAACCGTCCTTGCGGGATCCACGGCAAAAATAGAGCATGCTGCGATTTGTTTTCCGGACCAGAAGGTCTGCAAAACAAATCCGTATGCTTTAATAAAGCTGCGGACGCCCGGGTCTCTCTATGGACGGCTTGAACTGTGGCTCATCCGCAATTCAAACCCGCCCGTGGACATGAGCCCTTACAGGTGAGCAACAATCCTGCACTCCTCACAAGGTGGTGTTCTATGAGAAGGTTACAAAATTCTATTTTGTTTCATGTTCCTTCATTGCCACGAAGCAGCTGCGGGGGGCGCTCACCTCAGTTTCTGAATGTTGCTTTTGGCACAGCTCCGCAAGCTCCTGTTTGTGCTTTTCCTCCAACTCAGCCTCCATCTTGGCGACGTCTTCTGTCAGCTGTTTTCTTCTCTTCTTGTCATTCTTGGGCACGGAGTTCTTCAGGCTCTGGATCTTGGCTACAAGGAGAGCGAGAGGTGAGTGTACAGACATACATATAACACTGCCGGGGGAGCCAGTGGATGCACAGCCATCCGTACAACACCGCCGGTGGGGTCAGCGGCTCTACAGCCATCTGGACAACGCTGGTATTATTGTATCTTGATGCCACCAGGAAGTCCTGGTGGACACAAGAGTGACAGCTGGGTGACGCCCCCTGCACCTGATTGGCTGCATACAACTCTCCCTTGCAGGTCTTGGTAGCCCACTAGAATTGTAATGTGCAGGCTGCAGTCCAGGCTCCAGGGGCTGATTTCACCTGATCGCTGCTGCCGTCAGTCTGGGCCGGCTGCAGGGCGTTATTGATGGTCATCGCTGCTGCCGTCAGTCTGCAAGGCTCCCAGGCCCTACACTGTGGTTGCTAATGGTGCCGTTGGTTTCCCTGTGCTTTTCCGCAGCCGCTCCACATCCCCGCTGCTAGGCAAGTATACTGAACAAGTGGTGGCTCCCATCAACTCTCCCAGGCTACCCAGTGGAGCGCGGTTTTCCCCGCCGGCTGCAGCATGGCACCTACGCTCCTTGTAGCAGAGCAGCTTTGGCCCTTCAGAGTCCTGATCCAAGGCAGCACTGAGCGGTCCCCACCTGTCTGCGCTGCTACACTCCATGCGCCAAGTGCAACAAGGCAGGCGATACACCCGCCGGTTAGCAGTGTGGAAGAACGCAGCCGATAGACCCGGCAGTCCCCACATGTCACAGCTTCTTCCGCTGCTCGCAACCTGTCTGCGGCACCATAGTCCGTGCGCCTGCTTACAGTCTCTGGGAGACGGCAGCGGATACACCCGGAGCGCCCGACCTGTTACCCGCGCTTACTGCTGAGACCCGCAGCATGGGGCACCACAGTATTGGGAGCGCCGGCACCCTGTATGTGTATTATTGTAGCTTGATGTGCAGCTTCCAGGACCTTTGGAAATGGACCCAATCGAGAGCTAGGGGTGTGAGAGGGGCGTTCCTGCATTAAACCCGTCAAACCACTAGCTTCCGGTGGCGTCAAGATACAATAATACCGACAACACTACCGACGGGGTGATCTGTTCACTTTTCTAGACCAGACAAATATCTGCCATTAGACCGATAAAACTCCTTAGCCTTCTATTAGTTACCTATGGCATCGCAGCTCCAAAACGGCTATATAATTAGGATTGCTGTTCAGGGGCGGGAAGAATCCGGGCGACCGGCTGTCACCCAGAAATCACTGCAGCTGCGAATAGACTAACAAAGCTGACAGAAGAGAAGGACTGAAGGACTTTAGAATCATAGAATGGTAGAGTTGGAAGGGACCTCCAGGGTCATCGGGTCCAACCCCCTGATCAGTGCAGGATTTACTAAGTCATCGCAGACAGATGTCTGTCCAGCCTTTGTTAGAACACTTCCATTGAAGGAGAACTCACCACCTCCCGTGGCAACCTGTTCCATTTAGTTGGAAAGCTCTTCAGCCACACAGCTGCTCCGTTCGCACCGCTCCACCCTGGGTGCTCACACCAGCGGATGCTACAGCATATTACATGTGTGGGTTTTGCACATGTAATACGCTGTACCAATCTTGACGTTGACTTTCAATTCTGCCTCTCACACGCAGAGTGAAATGCACATAGAAAAAATATATATATATATATATATATATATATATATATATATATATATCACAGCATGCACCATATATGCCACATTAGCGTATGGGCACTGGCGTCACGCAGCAAGTACACATTGGGCCACAGGGAAGGTGAAGGGTTAAAACTTAGAGTTGTCCTCTATATTATATTTACAGTCCTGAAGGGTGAAGGAAAGAGAAGGTCCCTGCACTTATTACCCGGCCATATGATAACACATGAGGGTATATTACACGTATACTGCTCAGCTCCAGGCTCTCACCCTGCAGATCCTTCTTCTCCTTGCGCTGCAGCTTGAGCAGCGCTGCCTCCTCCGAGCCGCCGCCGTCTTCATCCTCCATGCTGCCCCGCACACCGTCACCTTTCGCACATCACCGCGGAGACACCGCTGCTCACGGGCGTGACGTCACCACATCCCCGTCAGGCTCTCTCAGCAACACAACCAATCAGCGAACTGCCAGAGCTTTCTTCTATTGGCTAAACGTCAGCGCTCTCATGATTGGCTCACTCTGCACACGTGACGTTGGATCGCCGTTGGGAAGGAGGACTGGAAACGTCATCATTTGACGTCCAGTTTAGGGAAACACCTTGGGAGGCCATTTTAGGTGAGGGCAAATCATAATTATGGAGGAAGAAGGGAATTATTATTGAGGCTTGTGGAAAAGTTACACTGTAAAATATTAATGGAGCAGATAGGAATAAGTTACTTCAAGACTTCCTTTACATACACTTTGTGCGTTTTGCCCAAAGCAGCATATGAGGAAAAAAGTGTTTTTTTTTTATGCTACGTGCATTTTTTTCAAGCATTTTTGTGTGTGACGTTCTTTATTTACATACTTGTAGCATGTATTTTTTTGAAATCAGCATCATAAAAGCCGCATGCTGATTTTTCCCATTTAACGGGGCTAAATCTGTGTGAAGATGCGCAGAAGCTGAGGATCGCTACTTCACAGAAGTGACGGGAGGGGGTTTTGCCAGAAAACGGCTCACATTGACATTAAAAAACCGCACACTGGCGAGCGTGATATTGGGTTGCGTTTCTCGGCCTGAAACTACGCTCGCTCGTGTGGAGGAAGCCTTACAGATTTCCACCATGGCTTATGAGGCGACTCCACCGGAAACAATCTAACGTGGATAAACAGCGTGTGAACATAGACTTAAAGGGGTATTCCCATCTAAGTAACAGGGTAGGGGATAACTTGAGATCTGTGGGGCTCTGACCACTGAGAACCCCACTGATCCAGAGAAAGTGATCCTGGCGCCAGCCAAAATTTTGGCTATGGTGGTCACTAGAGATGAGCGAGCCTCGCTCTTCTCAAGTAACTGCATTTTTGTCCGAGCGTGCTCGGAGGGGCACTGGGGGTGAGCGGAGGGGAGAGAGAGATCTCTCTCACTCTCTCTCCCGCTATCCCCTGCCAACCCCCGCTCCCCACCGCCCCTCCTAGCACGCTCGGACAAGAATGCAGTTACTCGAGAAGAGCGAGGCTCGCTCAAGTAACTGGCTTATCCGAGCGTGCTCGCTCATCTCTAGTGGTCACGCATGCCACTATGCCATTAATTTCAATGGAACAGCCAGCACTTTCAAGCACTTTGGAATCTCCGACAGTCCAGTTGAAGTGAATATCCTATGAGTGCAGGATCAGACTACATAGGGCGGGTTTGCTGTAAAGATCCTGGACCACCAGGAGGGATCCACATGGGATTATAATCAGCAGCATAGAGCTGCCCTTTTGACCCGTCAGGCTGTGGGTTTTTTTCCTGGCTAAATTGCCCCTAATTTTGCCCCATTTTTCAAGACAGTATCGGTGGACAACTAGCAACTCCAACTGATTGCCTCTGCCCTTTGTCCGATGGGTCCTTGCCCTCATCGTCCTCCAAAGAAAGTGGAGCCGGGTCTTCTGTTTCAGCATCAGTCTGGCTGTCACTGTGCAGCAATGCTGATGCCTGCCTGTCTGGTGACACCTGTCTGGCCAGGGATAGTGGGGATTCTTTTCGTTGCATGCTGCTCCTAGTCCAGAGGGATGGTGGAGACATGTTACAAGGAGGTTTTGCCATGTGACATTTCCCCATTGGGTTTCCAGCTGTCTTCGTCTGTTAAGGAAGAGGTCTGTTGGAGTTTGTTGATATGTTGTCTTTGTTGCCGGCTTCTAAGGACTTTGTTTCTAAGCTGGAAAAGAAAGCCGATAAAACAGAGGAAGAAGGAGGCGTCTCATTGCACCTACTTTAATACCTGGTTACAGGCTTTTTGTATTTTTAGTAGAGATGCATCTGTGCAAAAGGTACTTGCGGGCGTTTTTTTCTTTTTGAAGATATGTAATATTAGTTTTTTTAATGATTGTATTTTAGTTAAACAGATAGAGGATTATCGGAAGGGTGATTACTTGCTGATGCGAGGTGCCCAATCTCTCCTCATCTGCTATCACGGCTTTGCAGGGTGATGTGTGTGCTTTGTAAGAACTCGTTTGAAGCCATGTTCTTCTCCGTGGCGTTCTGTTGCGTGTTTTGCGGGGCATTTAGAATTAGTGAGCTCCTTTACATAAACAAGTGGCGTAAGTCAGGCCTTGCATTGTTTCATTTGCACCTTTGTTCTAAATATTTTTTGTTTTTCCTTCCCAACTCTGTAAGACAGATAGAGCTGGTAGAGGCAGGTGGCTGCGAGTTGCTGAGGTGGTGGGCAGTGAAATTTGTCTGGTAGGTATGGTGTCCAAGTATTTTGGGGTGAGGCCAACAGAAAGGGGGGGGGGGGTTATTATTCCTTAGCTCATGAAGATTTGTCTCATTTAACACAGTTCTTATTTAGAGCAGTGCTGGCTAGAAGTCCCAGTCGTTTGGGTATAGCAGGCCATGTTTTTTTTTCGCACTCTTTTTGTGTTGAGGTGGCCACTACTGCTATAGGGACAGCGCCAATGATCAAGAAGATGGATAGATGGTCCTCTCACCGTTTTAAACCTTATGTAAGACCTGATCTGCTCTGTTACTAACATTTTCCCCATTTGTGCCAGAATTTACAGGTAGCAGTGTATGGATCCTTGGCCATTCATTCATCCACTGGGCGCAATGGAGAGCTGATGAAAGATCATACGGTGTGAATTTTTATTTGGATGCCGCGGCAGTCCGAATTTTCTGGTCCAGTATCAGAGAGCTTTACTGAGAAGGTTTGATAGGTGCAGTTTTACAAATGAATGTTTCCTGACCCCGATGTCATTATTTTTCATTTAGGAGGAAATGACATAGGAAAAATGGGCACCATCACTCTAGCATTTGAGCTTAAGAAGAGCTTGGTCCGTATCCAACATTTGTTTCCTCCTTGTCTTCTCTGAAATTGTACCTAGGTTAATGTGGTAATCATGGCCCACATTGAAGTATTTGAACCGTATGAGGTAAAGGGTCAATAAATTAATATTCAGATTTATGCCTTGTTTGGAGACTTTCTTTTACACATGTGGATTTGGAGGGGCGTGCACCCGGCCTGTACATTAAGTGTGCATTTGGTACATTAGTGTGCATTTTTCTGCCATTGGTTTGGATATATTTAAACTGAATCTTCAAGCAATGATTGAATTGGCTTTTGGTGGGGTGAGGCTTAGGCCATTTTATTGAGTGGCCTGCTCCGTGTGGGGTAAGTCGCTTACCTTGTGAGTGGACTGGTAACATATGTATTTGATTAGTCCGAGTCTATGGCTAGACCAGTTTTTGTTCTGAGTGTTACATTTCATTGATTCATAAATTAATTTTATTAATTATTTGTTAATCATCTGAGTTCTGGACACCGCTGCTCAGCAAAGATGTTGCAGTGCTTGAGGGGGTTCAAAGAAGGGCAACTAAATTAATAAACGGAATGGGAGGACTAGAATACCCAGAGAGGCTATCCAAATTGGGATTATTTACCCTGAAAAAAAGACAGTTATGGGGCGATTAAATAACTACCGTATGTTTCGCTTTATAAGACGCACTTTTTTCCCCTCCAAAGCGGGGGGGAAAAGTTGCTGCGTCTTATAGAGCGAATGTGCCGAAAGTTTGTTCCGATCGCCATTTTTAGCGTGATCGCGAATTTAACGCGCGAACATTATTTAGTTAGCATGATTGTGCGTTAAACTCGCGATCGCACGAACAAATGTGCGATCAGACAGAAGATTTCTCTCCTCCCTACTGCTGCCCATACATACCTCTGATTGGTGGTGAGTGCCGGCCGGTACTACTTCTGTTCCCCACCTCCACCAAACGGCTTCCTTCCTTCCTCCTGCTGCACACACACGCCGCTGTGACATGGAGTGATGGTTTTTCAGACCTCTGCTGCTTCTTCTGCTCAGTCGCCCGGCACTAACCCTGCGCTGTCCCTGGGTGAGGTCAAATTATTTTCCCACTCTAAAACGGGGGTGCGTCCTATATACCGGTGCGTCTAATAGAACGAAAAATACAGTAAGTATAAATATACATTAGGGGACAATACAAGGATCTCTCCCATGATCTGTTTATACCCAGGACTGTGACGGTAACAAGAGGGCATCCGCTACGTCTAGAAGAAAGCAGGTTTCATCACCAACACAGGAAGGAATTTTTTACTGTAAGGCCGCCTGCACACGGGCGGAAATCCCACGGCGGTATTACCCGCGGGATTTCCGCCGCTGAAAGTCTGCATAGGAGTGCATTACAATACGCACTTCTATGCAGACGGCCGCGGTTTGGCCGCGCGAAATCTCGCGCGGCAAACAAACCGCGGCATGTCCTATTTTTGTGCGGGGCTCGCACTCACCCGGCCGCCGGCTACGGTCTGCGCATGCGCCGGCTGCGCGGCAGCTGGCACATGAAAGAGCCGGGGCCGCCAGGCGCGGGTGAGTACGCGCTCGTCACTGCAGGCTCTCGGGTCGGGTCCCACGGCGAGAATTCTCGCCGCCGGATCCGACCCGCTCGTCTGCAGGCGGCCTAAGAGCAGTGAGATTGTGGAACTCTCTGCCTGAGGACGTGGTGATGGCAAAATCCATAGAGGGGTTTAAAAGGAGACTAGATGTCTTTTTAGAGCTCTATGATATTACAGGATATAGACATTGGGTGACCAGCAGGTTGTTGATCTCAAATGTTGATCCAGGGATTACGCTGCCTGTCATTATGGAGTCAGGAAGGAATTTTTTTTTGCCTTCCTCTGGACCAACAAGGGGGCGAGGGGGTTAAAAGAGGCTGAACTAGATGGATATTGTCTTCATTCAGCCTAACATACTATGTTATAAATGCCACGGGCTGGTGTTTCATTGGATAAAACGTGTAGCAGCAGAAAATAAGTCATGCCACGTGTTGCTCAAAGTTTTATTGTTACTGAAGATAAACTTGAACAGCTGCACACCGACATGTACTATCTGGCAGAAACGGCAGACTGACTTAAGACCCTTTCACATAGGACGATTCACATAGGATAATTATCTGGTACTTCTGCGCCCAACAGTCGTTCTAGTGATAAGCCCACTGTTAATGCTCCGCTCAGCAGACCCCGCAGGAGCTCACAGGTCAGCTCCCTCCTTGACTCACTCTAGTAGAGCAAAGCATAATTGTTCTCAGTAAGAGAAGCCAAGTAATCTTGTAGATATGATCCTTTTTAATGGCTAACAAAATACATAATGTTAATGCAAGCTTTTGGACCTCTCAGGGTCCTTCATCAAGGTATAATGATGATGCTTTGATGAAAGACCCTGTGAGGTCTGAAAGCTCGCATTAACGCCACTTTGCCCATGCAAGCCCTTAGGTTCTGTTCACATCTGCTTTTAGGTTTCTGTTCCATTATAGGAAGAGGAAAACAGAAACCCTACAGTAGACGGATCAGTCCTACAATGGAACCGAACGCATCAGATGGCTTCCATTGACTACAGTTGTGGCCAAAAGTTTTGAATCTGACACAAATTTCTGTTTTCACAGTTTGCTGACTCGGTGTTTTTGGATCTTTTAGGGTCCGTTTACACCAAATGATCTATCGTTTGAACAAGCAAACAATGTCACCACCGGCTCATTCGCTCGGGCAGCCTGTTAATACAGGCCAATACATTGTTGGCTCATTCAAACAAAAAATCGTTCAGTCGTTCACATTCGCTGTATAAATGAATGAGAACGAATGAAGAATCAGAATTTAAACCAAACAATTAGTGAACGAGCCAATGAGGATTTTTATTCCTGCACTAGCTTACCCGTCGCGCGTTGCTGCGAAGACAGACAGACATACATACATTCGTTTTTATGTATCTAGATAACACCCAATCGCAGCGCAGCTTTCATGTTACCTCAGCTTTATAATATATAACACGCAATCACAGCGCAGCTTTCATGTTACCTCAGCAGAAAGAGAAATAACAACCAATCCCAGCGCAACTTTTATTCTGCCTCAGCAATATAAAAAATAGCAACCAATCACAGCGCAGCATTCATTTTACCTCAGCGGTATAATATATAGCAACCAATCACAGCACAGCTTTCATGTGACCTCAATAGTATAAGAAGTATCAACCAATCACAGCACAGCTTTTATGTTGCCTCAGCAGTATAATATATATCAACCAATCACAGCACAGCTTTCATTTTACCTCAGCAGTATAAGAAATAGCAACCAATCACAGCACAGCTTTCATTTTACCTCAGCATTCTCAATATCCAGCAATTGTCTTGCGAAACGTTCGGCGGATGCATCATCTTGCAGTTGAACACTCATCCCGTTGCTCGTAATGCCTTTTGCTTTTGTGCTTGAGATGGAAATCAAACGATCTTTGTCTGGGGGGCATAACGACGATGCTCGCACGCACGCCACCTATCGTAGCATAGTTGTACTATGCCAGTAATCTTCTCAGGAGTGTACTCAGCAACTTCCCAAAGTTTCGTGGCGATTGGATGAATGGTGTAGTAATGCATAAAGGACAGACAGACATACATTCATTTTTATATATATAGATGACATCAGGAAGTGAGAGAATTAGATTCCATACGTAAAATTTGGACGCTAATTCTTTTGCGCTTAGAATTTAATAATCGAGTTGGGACCCATTAGCTTTTCCTATTTATGACATAATCAATTCTTGTGCCAAATTTCAAGTTTTAATGACATTGGGAAGTGAGAGAATTAGATTCCGTACATAAAATTTGGACGCTAATTCTTTTGCGCTTACAATTGAATAATCGAATTGGGACCCATTACCTTTTGCTATTTATGACATAATCAATGCTCTTGCCAAATTTCAAGTTTCTATGACATCAGGAAGTGAGAGAATTAGATTCCGTACATAAAATTTGGACGCTAATTCTTTTGCGCTTAGAATTAAATAATCGAATTGGGACCCATTACCTTTTGCTATTTATGACATAATCAATGCTCGTGCCAAATTTCAAGTTTCTATGACATCAGGAAGTGAAAGAATTAGATTCCGTACCTAAAATTTGGACGCTAATTCTTTTGTGCTTAGAATTGAATAATCGAGTTGGTACCCATTAACTTTTCCTATTTTTAAATAATCAATGCTCGTGCTAAATTTCAAGTTTCTATGACATCAGGAAGTGAGAGAATTAGATTCTGTACATAAAATTTGGACGCTAATTCTTTGGCGCTTAGAATTGAATAATCGGGTTGGGACTCACTAACTTTTCCTATTTATGATATTATCAATGCTGGTGCCAAATTTCAAGTTTCTATGACATCGGGAAGTGAGAGAATTAGATTCTGTAGATGCAGCGTTCCTATTTGCAGTCAGCCACAGTAGCCGATGTCTGGACCCCAACATTAACTACAGTGAAAGGACTAGTGAAGCACGCTGGGATCAGTAGGCCTTCTGTAATGTAGCAAATCAATTTATTTACACTGAATTGTCCGTATGAAAAAACTCATGCTATGTCCTACTCCTGTCTGTAAATAAGGGAGATGGAACAATACCACTACAGTGCCACCTATTGGAAGGCAGCATTCCTTTAAATCACTGTTAGACAGCTGTCTGCACATGATTTCTGGCTTTGCTTTCAATTCCTGGTCATTGTTACAAGGCTTGTATAAAAAGTCTAACAGTGATTTGAAGGGATGCTGCCTTCCAATAGGTGGCACTGTGGAGGTATTGTTCCATCTCCCTTATTTGCATATTACCCAGAGGAGCATGAATGGCCTTTTGAGTCTCCTCACTCACTCACCGTCTTGGTGCTCTCCCTAAGGAGAAAATATAGCGTTTCTGACTCCTGTCTGTTTCACAGATGAGAAATAGGACATGCCAATGCATGTCAATGTGCTGTGTCCATGTATATTAGATAGCAGACAGATGGGTGTATATGTGCTATCCTATGCGAGTTTGAACTCGCAGTTACGCTAGTGTGCCACTACCCTAAAGTGAGTCCATCTCAGACCAGCCAAACATACAAGGATTTTGAAACAATCAGACCAATAGCATAACTTTACTATAAAATATGCTTCTTTACAGCACATAGAGATGTAGCAGAGCTGAGTTGGTAATTTTTCAGGATGTCTTGCAGGAAAACCACTAAATTATGCACATTTACTAATGCTGCTGAGTGGTACTCCAGTATATAATTACAGAATAGCTTGTGCTATTTCCCACAGTGCACATTTTGTACAAATTAAAGGGTACTCTAGGTTTTTGAACTGATGACCTATCCTCTGGATGACACAACCTGTCCTGACCATAAGAGAATCAGAACGTGTAGCATGACGCTCTCATTGATTTCAATAGGAGTGAAGCCAGCTCCCCCACTTCCTGTGCTGACCACTGATGACAACATCTAATCTGCTGTCAGTGCAGCCTGCCGGACCATCAGCTGATGGACAAGGATCCCGAGCAGTGGACCCCGTTCCTCAACTACTGATGACATATCTAGAAGATAGGTCATTGAGTCAAACAGCCAGGAATCTCCTGATCGGTGTATAGTACGAGTGATATGATAATGTCTAGTGGCCTAGAAAATGTAAGAAATAAGTGCCAATTTGATAAGTCTTACAATCAAATACTATTACATGCAGAAGCTATCAGTTATATTAGCTGAAATTGATTGAAATTTCTGCTCATTCTGGGCTTAGGAGTCCATTGGGCGGTCCTATCAATTTACATATAGAGCTAGCCGTCAATCACTGATAGGACCGCCCACTGGACTTCTAAACCCAGAATGAGCAGAAATTTAACCAATACATGAAAAATTATAATGGCTCTTCTTACACAAAAATACATAGCAATCTGCTCAACTCCTCCTGCTCTATAACATGATACTGGTGGGTCAGACTCCCTGCTGAATGTGACAGGTTCCTTTTGATAGATGGTCTATCTTCAGGATAGATTGTTTGATTGGTGGGACACCACCGCTGGGGATCCCTGCCCATCAACTGGCACCACTGTCAGTACAGACAGCACTGGAAGCAGATAGTGCAGTTTATATTGTAACAGCACGGGTTGGTATTGCATTGAATTTAATGAGAGCCGTGCTTGCAGTACCAACCAAGGCCACTGCAATGCAAACAGCACTATCTGCTTCCAGCACTGACGACTGGACTGGGGATCCGGAGCGGTGGACTCCTAGCGATCAACTACTGATCACCTATTCTAAGGATAGGCTTTCAAGTGACCCTCCAGGCCCGAAGAAACAAAGATGGCCACACCATCTTCTCTGACTATGCATCGTTAGTCTTAGACACCACACCTACTTTGATTAACCAGTGCTTCCCAGTCAGAGCAGCATGTAGTGTCTTAGACTACTGATCCATAGTGTGCACAGTGTGCATGGGGTAGTCGGAGAAGCAGTTCAGCCAACTGTGGACAACCCCTTTGATGATGGGTTCAAATATGGTGTTTTTAATGGCTTTTTTAGGTAAAAAACACTGCAGTCAGATGTTTAGTTTAAAGGGGTTGTCTTACAAAAGAAGTTATCCTATTTCCACAGAATAAGGGATAACTATCAGATTCCTGGACTGCTGATCCCCTACCAATCTTGAAAATGGGGGTCCCAAAGGTCCCTGAACTAATGGATTGGCAGTCAAGCATGAACGCCGCTACATTATTCCTTTCAATGGGACTGCCGGACATAGCGGCTGCTGGAAATAACTGAGTTTAAATGTTCGCTATCCCCGGCAGTCCCATTGGAATGAATCGAGTGATACATTAGTGACCACTGCTCCATTCATTTGGGGGTGCTTAGGACCCCTGTTCTTCTGATCATTGTGAGTCAGAATGGTTGGATCCCCACTGATCAGGTAGTTGTCCCCTGTCCTCTGGATAAGGAATAACCTCTTTTTTTGCAGAACACCAGGACTTTTCATATAGATCAGTGTTCCCCAACTCCAGTCCTCAGGGACCGCCAACAGTTCATGTTTTCAGGATTTCCTCAGTGTTGCACAGGTGATGTAATTATTGTCAGTGCCTCAGACATTACCACAGGTGTTCTTACCATAGGATATCCTGAAAACATGACCTGTTGGCGGTCCCCGAGGACTGGAGTTGGGGACCCCTGATATAGATGACTAGAAATGAGCGAGTATACTCGCTAAGGCTAACTACTCGAGCGAGTAGTGCCCTAGCTGAGTATCCTCCCGCTCGTCTGTAAAGATTCGTCTGCCGGCACGGGTGACAGGTGAGTTGCGGCGGTGAGCAGGAGGGAGAGAGGAAAAGAGAGATCTCCCCTCCGTTCCTCCCCGCTCTCCCCCGCCGGCCCCCGAATCTTTAGAGACGAGCGGGAGGATACTCGGCTAAGGCACTACTCGCTTGAGTAGTTAGCCTTAGTGAGTATACTCGCTCATCTCTATAGATGACCCATCCTCAGTAATTGATTGGCAGGAGTCCACCGCTCGGGATCATTGGGCTTGCTGTCAGTGCGGACAGCGCTGAAAGAATATATAGTGCTGTCAACATTGCAGCAGCCCAGTATGGCACTACAGTCACAGCTCCCATTTAATTCAGTGGGAGCTGTGCCTGCAGCACTGTTTGCACTGACAGCAAGCCCAATGATCAGCTGATTGTCAGAGATCCCAAGTGGAGGACCCCACAGACAGGTCATCGATATTGAAAGGCCCCATAGAACCCCTTTAAATTCTAAAGTGAAGTATAAAACACTACATACAAAGTATCTGTGCAGTTTTTGGAGTCAGTGGCGTGGAGCGTGCTCTGGAGATTTTTATTTTTTTTTTAGTATAGGCTTCTCTATAGGAATTTTGCATCTGCAAAGTGTTAAAAAGTTAAAAAAAAGTCACCAAAAACTTCACAAAACTCCATTTTTTTTAAATGCTGAAAGAATGGCATGTTTGAGGGGTCTATTCACACACGGCAGATTTATTGCAGAAATGATTGTCCCATTCCTTTAAATGAGGCTTCATAAATCCATGCACATGCGGCGGAAACATCGCGACATACGGAACGGTTTTATATTTGCAGCCATTTCTAGGCCAACCTGCGACTTGCTCACATGCCCTTGTACCCCTGCCCCAAACTGTGTGTGTGAACAGTTGTTCTTGTGTGAGTGAAGGAGGTAGGACGTCTTCTCTCCTGTCTCCTCCCCTCTTCTCCTTGTGATTGCCAGCCCTGTGACATACACATCATGAGAAGCAGCCTCCTTCCCTCCCCTCTGCTGGAGCTGCAGCTGCTGCAGTCATGGCTGCTGATGGTATTGATGAACGCTCTCCCCTCATCTCTCCACATTCTGGCAATGTCACCCCTACAGCACCTCCCTACAGCCAGGAAAGCAACCTGCGGGGTAAGCCCAGGCTTCATCCATGCAATGCAAATATTAGGAGTAGCCTTTATGTCTCCATGTGTCTTCCAATTCAAACTCATAGGAGGGGGGTGGTACTATACTGTCTTGCGGAGTGGCTGAATCATATAGCTCTGGATTAACACTGCAGAGGTTTAGGCTATTGTACATTTTCTGCTTTGTTTGCCTGGGGTATAAGTATACACAATAATATCCCATGACATACTGACGTTACGTTATATCCCGTGCACCGCTGGCTTCCTTACTGCAAGGGGCGCAAACTCTGCGTTTGATGGAGATGCCCTTTTTATAATTGTATACTATGTATTTGTTTCTTGCTACACATGTGTTACCCGTGAGCCATAAAGTAGAAAACTGGCAACTAAATCTGCCCAGGGTTAATCCCTCTTAACGAGATTTACCACTCCATGTACAAGTACTGAACTAGCGCTGGTATAAGCCAATAATTAGTCGTATTAGGTTTGCAAGAATGGGATATTTTTCCACACTGGCAGTGTGATTTTTATATATTTATCTTTATGGTTTGGAAGTTGCTGCAAATAGCAAAGTTCTAAGATAAAACATATACACCCGTAAGGACAACATGGGGTGATTTCAGTAGGTTTGCAGACTGTTAATAACAAAATGTTTCAAAGTTTGATATGACTATGGTTGAAACAAAGGAGCACATGGGCTGTAACTTTTGTCATGTAGTATTTGAGGTTGTAAGATCTTGCACATGGAATGTCCCTCTTTATTTAGGGCAGCAAGGGGTAGGGTTTTTTGACATACGCATCTATCCAGTTACACACGTGTATAATTAAACACACATTTTGTACCTTTTTTTTTTTTTGTGTTCCTCCAGTAAAACTTCTTCTTTTTTCAGGATGCGTTTGCCATTGTGCAACATAGACATAAAATGTCTTGCAACTTCTTAAAGAGCACAGAAGTATTTGAAAATGTGAGGTTAACTACCCTGAACAGTCTCGTATAATACCCTTCATGCATTGTGAGACGACGTTAATTCATACCATATGTGTGATGGGCTACCTATATGCCGACAGACTTTAATAAACGTATGCCAAAGGGATGTCTTTTTGACATGCACTTAGGGCTCCTTTAGACAGTTGTATTGGTGCGCACAATATGCAGAGCTTAGGATCCATTGATTTCAATGGGTTTGTTCACATTTCCATATTTGCGCGTGTATTTCGGCTATGCAAAAAAAAAAGAAAAATGAAGTATGCTCTACTTTTCTGCACACCAAAGGTCCCCATAGAAGTCAATGGGGATGCAAAAATTCGCGTGCAATAAGGAAGGAGATGTATAATATGCTGGGTAATTTCGCTTGGGGAAAAAAAAAACACCTCCAAAACTCATTAGCCAACTCAAATGAACATGCCTTGCGGGGCTGAAAAAGTCCAGTAACATACGACGGTAAGCGCAAAAGCGTAGTTCTGCAAAAACACAGCGCTGATGTGCACGCAAATGCATACCCCTGTGTGAAGGAGCAATTAGGCAACATGTTGGGATCTTCTGGATCCAACTTTATTTAAAAGCTTACTCAATTGCACTTTACCGTATTATTGTCTGAAGAATATGAACATACCCCACTGTATATCTATTTTTTGTAAGGGCTGTTGTGGTGTTTATGCTGTATACGGATTTGTATAGTTTTGTCTATTTGGTTAGGAAGGTTGCCAAATACCTTGAATGTGGAGCTTCAAATGACCTCCACAAATAATTCTTTATATCCCTGATGTGTAGGGTTACATAGTCTCCTTAAGTAGGACAGCACTTGGAATGTATGTGGATAGATGTGAGTGTTGATATGTAGAATAGTACGTGGATGTACTCCTTATATAGATGTCTGTACATATTGTGGAATGCAGGGACATATAATATCCTTATCAATCAGCCGCACCACCAGCCCCATCAATCACAGCTAATGTTTCCATGCTCTCCCCAGCCTTACAAGTCTGCTGCCTTGGGTCAAACCTTTGATTCCACCTTGACCTTCGAATTGCAAATCTAAACCCTAGCCACCTCAACTCAAAAACCCTCTTGAATTCACTCTTTCCGCAGCCTCGTGTAAACAAAGATGATAGTGCATGCCCTCCTCATCTCCTGCCAGGACTACTGCAACTTCCTCCTCTGTGATCCTCCATCCAACACTCTTCTACCCCTCAATCCACCCACAACTCTACAGACTGACTAATCTGCCTCTCTTCCATTACTCCTCTGCCAATCCCTTCAGTGACTGCCCATTGTCCAGAGAATCTAGTTCTAAATATTACCAATGACCTTCAACACTGTCACAACCTGCCACTCCATACATCTCTGACCTAATATCCAATACTGTACCTCTTCACACATATCTTCCTGTCCTCTTCATACATCTGACCTAATCTGCCAATGTACATCCTGCCACTCTATACATCTTCAACCTATTCTCCCGATACCTCCCCACACGTAATCTCCAGTCCACAACCTATCCACCCCATATATCCCCGACCTATTCTCTCAATACCTCCCTATACGTAATCTCCACACACCTGTGTGTTTCACAATTTTTCTATATATTTCTATATTTCCCCCCCCCCCCCCCCCCCCCCATAATCTGGAACTTGCTACTCTCAATATATATGACTCTCCCCGACTTTAGAAAACTCTCAAAAGCAACCTGAAAAGGCCAAACTTACAGTAACCCTGCTATCCCCTCCGTACCATACGAGCAGCTTCTACCCTCACCTACTGTCTCCTTCTCCCTGCCTTTGTAGATTGTAAGCCCATGTGGACAGAGTCCTCTCTCCCTCAGTACCAGTCTGTCACTCATTTAGTCATGTTTCTTGTACTAATTTTTATGTATTTTGTGTACTTAACCCCTTTTCATATATACAGTGCCATGAAATGAATAGTGCTTTAAAAGTGATAACCCGATTCCTCTCTCTGCAGTCATAGTTCCCAAAAGGCCTGTGCCATAAAGTTCCAGTTACTACATGTGCCATGCATTTTAATGGCTGTCTCTTGTGAGCTAGAACTTTTTTTTTTCATCTGGAAGTTTAAAGTCCATAAGTGTTTGATGGGATGTGTCAGGATAAACTACACCGTGTTCATAAAACAAAAGCTACATGAAAGTGCTGGAAACTATTGAGCTTGTGGTTTTAAATTCAGACTGTAATTGCGCAGTGATGGCTCAGCTTGAACCGCGGTGTTCTTGTAAGCGGTCTCTGAATTCCCATCTATTGTCCTGCTTTTCTAAAAACTCCAAAAAGATGCTTAAGGTCCCTTTTATACAGGGCAATTGTCGCCCGACTTATCGAATTCGGGCAATAATTGACCCATGTACGCACAGCCACCGACAGGACACTGCACGAGAAATCGCTCATCTATTGAAGTCACTCGGGTTTTAGCAAAACTAAAAACCAAGCAACTGTCAGGCCATGTGAACAAGAGTCAGTCTATCTTTGAGCGACTCGTGTTTACAGTGACTGGCGGACGGCTGTAACGATCCCCGGTTGCTCTACCTCCATAGACTTGAACAAGTATTGCTTCTGTGTAAAGCGCAGGAATGATAGTCAGGCAGTAGTGTGTGGAGTAGCTGTCAGGTGCTTATGTACCAGACAGTCATTCCGTGTAAAGGTACTTTTTAAAGGGGTAGTCTTATGAAATTAACGTATCTGATCCTTGGTGGTCCTAACTACTGGGACCTACACGGATCATAAAAATTGGGGTTCCAAAATGACAGCAGTGGTCATTAACGCTCCATTTATTTCTATGGGACTACTGGAGATACTGTAGCTGAGGACTCGCACTTTATCTCCGGCTGTCCGATAGAAATAAATGAAGTGGTGGTGTGCATGCGCAACCACTGCTCCAGTATTAGGATACTCGAGCCCTGTCCGTGTGATAGGTAGACGTTCCAGCTGTTAGGATCACCATTGGTCAGATCACTTATCCATAGGATTAGTGGTAACTTAACTTCCTAGGACAACCCTTTTAAACAGGCCGTACATGTAAGATAAGTTGGGCAGAATGGACAATTTTGACCATTTCAGCTGACTCTTGTCTTGAAATTATATGTAATCAAATAATATGTGATAGGTAGACGTTCCAGCTGTTAGGATCACCATTGGTCAGATCACTTATCCATAGGATTAGTGGTAACTTAACTTCCTAGGACAACCCTTTTAAACAGGCCGTACATGTAAGATAAGTTGGGCAGAATGGACAATTTTGACCATTTCAGCTGACTCTTGTCTTGAAATTATATGTAATCAACAGTTCTAGATGGCCAACGACACTCTATCTGCCGAAACTGTTATTTGGTATATTGAAATTTTTGGGCCGTTGTCAGCTGGAACTAGATATGTATGTATGATATGATTCGCCACTTTGTACAAGTTGGTTTTTTTTCATCTGCCCTTGATCTCCCCATTTAGTCTGGCATGTTGATGGTCTGATTTGTTTATCCCAACAATCTG
Organism: Eleutherodactylus coqui; assembly: GCF_035609145.1. Classification (NCBI taxonomy): domain Eukaryota; kingdom Metazoa; phylum Chordata; class Amphibia; order Anura; family Eleutherodactylidae; genus Eleutherodactylus; species Eleutherodactylus coqui. The sequence goes on from NC_089845.1 coordinate 121,283,744, forward strand.
AGATATGATTGAATGCCATCGCCCAGAGTGCATCCAATATTATGTTTATGGCCAGCTTAAGGGTGTGTTCATGTATTGCAATCAATTTGCGTTTTTTGGCAGCGATTTCCTCAAAAATGAGTCCCAGCTATAACATATTTTGGTCCCCATAGAGCTGTCATTGGTTGGCTGCACATATCCCTGTTTACATGTGGGGATTGTACAGCAGACCACTGAGCAATTTGTTCATTCATCGACTGATCTTTTGCCCTTGTGTGGAGTGACTCGGGCGAATGTTCTCCAATCCAGCGTCACTTGGTGGCAGCCCAGGAAAAACCGAGCCCATACAGATGTAAATCCTCGTGTGCTTTTTCTTTTCACGCACCATTTGACTTGAATGATCTGATGACTATTGATTTTGCTGTAGATTTGCAATGGATTTCATTCTTCTGTATTCAGAGGGGTGAAATTAGCGCAGAAATATATAATTTTAAAGGGGTTGTCCCGCGAAACAAAGTTGGGGTATACACTTCTGTATGGCCATATTAATGCACTTTGTAATGTACATTGTGCATTAAATATGAGCCATACAGAAGTTATTCACTTACCTGTTCCGTTGCTGGCGTCCTCGTCTCCATGGTGCCGTCTAATTTTCAGCGTCTAATCGCCGGATTAGACGCGCTTGCGCAGTCCGGTCGTCTTCTTTTCTGAATGGGGCCGCTGGTGCTCCGTAGCTCCGCCGTCACGTGCCGATTCCAGCCAATCAGGAGGCTGGAATCGGCAATGGACCGCACAGAAGACCTGCGGTCCACCGAGGGTGAAGATCCCGGCGGCCATCTTCACCAGGTAAGTAAGAAGGCAACCGGAGCGCGGGGATTCAGGTAAGCACTATCCGGTTTTCTTTTTTAACCCCTGCATCGGGTTTGTCTCGCGCCGAACGGGGGGGCTATTGAAAAAAAAAAAAAAAACCTGTTTCGGCGCGGGACAACCCCTTTAAATCCACAGCATGTCAAGTCAATTTCCACATGGAAATTTCCTGTAACGTGTGGATAGGATTTCTTACAATCTCATGCATGATGCTATAACCTGCTGCAGATGTTTCATACACTAATCTACATGGAAAATTCACCCCATTCCTATTACTTGTGGACGTATCCGCAATGTGAAAGAAATGGTTCTGGCCAGAGGAGTAACTGGAAGCTTCCGGGCCCCAATGCAAAATCTGTAACAGGGCCCCCAACTATAATGCTTTATTCATACTACTAGGCTTACTATATGCAGGAGATGGGCCTTATGGGCCCCCTAAGGCTACTGGGCCCGGATGCAACCGCATCCCCTATAGTTACACCCCCGGTTGTGGCTACATATGATGTAAGAGAGGGGAGGGCAAGCATAGCGATGGACACATAGGAGATGGAATTGATTTTGCACATGGATTGTGTATAGGGTTTCCTGCTCCACGTCTCCGCATGCAGAATGAGACCCTTAATGATCACTACATAAAGAGTAACATTCAGGGCCGGCGCTCTTTGTCTGCTGCACTGCTAATGGATAATGTGGAGACTGATACAAAAGTGTGTGCCAATCTCTGATACAAGCAGCTGTTATAACTGAGACCAGGCCAGGAATGGCATTCAATAATGTTTAATTGATTAATGATGATAAAAGTAAGATAAATTGTTGCCTTTTTTTCTTAGAAACTACCGTAGTATCAGATTAAACTAAAATTTTAAATATTATTCCAATGTATATTGGATATACTTGGCATTAGAGATGAGCGAGCATTGTCCTTAACGAGTATCTCCCCGCTCGGAAGAAAAGGTTCGGCTGCCGGCGCGGGTGACAGGTGAGTTGCGGCGTTGAGCGGGGGAAGAGAGAGAGAGATCTCCCCTCCGTTCCTCCCTGCTCACCCCCGCCGAATCTTTTCTTCCGAGCGGGCAGGTACTCGCTAAGGACAATGCTCGATCGAGTAATTGCCCTTAGCGAGTATGCTCGCTCATCTCTACTTGGCATCCATGTGTTATTTATAGTATGTGGAGCAATTAAAGGGGTTTTCCTATAATGGATGCTTATCACCTATTTAAAGGACAGGTGACGCGTTTGGTCATTGCGACCTCACCATTTGGACCGCCACCTATCGCTAAAGCTGGGAGGAGTGTGAATAGAGCATCGGTCGAGAATGTGCTGTGCCGCTCCATTCAATGTCTACGGGGCAGTTTGTGTGTCTCTGAGCTCGGTGCCATTATCCAAATCCAGGCGCGTTGAGTAATTCTTGCTATTAAGTAGCCCAGCTAGTATTTTTCTTATTTAGCTCTGTTAAATCATGTTCACGCTTTTATTCTTATGTTCCATTACGGAACAGAAGAAGAAGAAAAATAAAATGGCACCCGTTGTCTATAATGGTTTTGTTCTGTTTTTTCCAGGTTTTCCATAATTTTACGGGAAAAAAAAGCACAGTGCTACGCTTTTTTTTTGTATTTTTCTGGCATTACTGATAGAAAGAGCAGATGGAGATGTAACCAGAGCTGTGTTTACAAGAATGAATGCGGTATCTGTCTGAGAAACTCTAACTCTTATCACACTGTTAGGCCTCATGTCCACTTGCCCGCACATATTCCACAGCTGAATCCCACAGTGGAATCCAGCCGTGCCCGCAGACATGGACAGTAAAAGACATTTTTTTTTACCTGTCCAGATGCAGCGCGGGTCTTCTCTGTGCCGGCCGGATCTTCTATCGTCAGCACGGCGGATATGTCCGGACACTCCGGCGACGTGCCAGACTTGTGCACAGTGCAAATTTATTTATTTACTTTTTAAATTTCCCATGGCACAGTGACAGCACGCCGATCCACACGGCAGGAAAAAAATCACATCCATATGCTCTAAATTGTTTTGCGGATGCTAATGCATTCCTACGGGCACCTACAGCTGCAGGAGACTTACGCGAATTTTTCAATTAAAATCCGCACACTTCCGTTTTTTAATGCTGTGGTTTTTTTTTTAGATTGCTGTGATTGGCTCAAGACCGTGGCCTAAGCCAATCACAGCCATTCAATGAATGACATTGAATGGCTGTGATTGGCTCATCGAGTGCAGGCTGTGGCTATGGTCCTGAGCCAATCACAGCAATCTCTTGCTGGAGACGGGGTATTCAACCCACGTTACCAGGAAGAGAATACTTTGTCACCACTGGGGACGACACAGAAGACTGCTGGAGCTCCTGGAGAGCAGCAAGAGGGACCCGGACGGCGCCTACGTAGTGATGTAGTGAAAAGAAAATCATTCCACCCCCTCACCCCCTAAACAAGTGTCTCCTCTTATTATTTTTGGGGAAACACTGTAGTTTTTTTTTTGGTTGCCCCTCAGCTATCTTTCTGTTTTGTTTTTTTTCTTAATGGGATGGAAGAAAGTGGAAAACAAATGTGTGAGTATAGACTCCATTGAAATGAATGTGTGAAAACTGAAGTGTTTTTCTCAGTTTTTCTGTTACTAAGATGTATTGAAGAAATGCGTATGTGCTGCCATGTTTGCGCTGAATGATTTTTGTTCAAATTCTCCCAAATCCAACTAATATATATATATATATATATATATATATATATATATATATATATATATATATATATATATAATATAATTTTTTTTTTTTTTTTTAACGCTAATAGTTGTGTAAAAGGGCCCTAAAGGTCCTGTGAATGCCCCCGAAGACTACAGGATGATAGAGGCTCATAGACCAAAGACTGCAGATTACATTTACAAAGTAGACCAGTACTTGCCCAATTTAAAACTGTAGTTACATTAGTGTCACTTTTTACTTTTGCTTTGTTGATCGCTGTGAAAATTGGAAAGCAAAATCCGTCGGTAATTGTTTTCAGTCCGTTTCCGGCTGTGTTGTGGTAATGTTTTCTCATCGTCATGGACTTGATATTCTGGTTGAGCATCTCTGTGCTGTGCAGAACCAGCTGACTCTACAAGATTGTCTATTTTAGCTAAAGCCGCTTCATTTTGCTATGAATGTTCGGATTAGATCCCGGCACAGTGATCACAAGAAATTATTTAATGAGCCCTGCAGATAATGCTCATGTTTATTTTCTCCCTTGGGAGTTGTCACATGGCGGATAAGCCATTTCTCAAGGTCCTACAGTAAGGAATGACAACAGATGTGTTCATCCTGCATATCCTATTTTATGTCCAACCGGAGATCTATAAGCCTCATGCCGTTACATTATACGTGTTCTACTTTCTAAGAAATCTTGTCAGGATCACAGATGATGACTTAAAGGGATTTCCTAAAAGGCTGCATCATGGATCTGTTGTATGGATCACAGAGGGCTTCTTTTTTGTTCACAGTTCCATACAGTGTCCCGTTGGGAGTTGTAACTCTTCCATTAGATGCCTCATTAAGGAAGTACACTCCTCCAGAAAGACCCATGATACAGATGTGTCCACTCTTAAGTCCTCTTGAATTGCGTTAAGTGATACAATTTGTCATGGTAACAATTCAATACAAAATCTTTAATACAAAACTATGCAATATAAGAAGCCTGTGATGGTAAAACACACGCATTGAGGAACAAGTCAGGACTAGAGATGAGCGAGCATACTCGCTAAGGGCAATTACTCGATCAAGCGTTGCCCTTAGCGAGTACCTGCCTGCTTGGAAGAAAAGGTTCGGCTGCCGGCGGCGGGGAGGAACAGAGGGGAGAGCTCTCTCTCCCTCTCCCTCTCCCACCCCCACCCCCCCCACCCCCCCCACCCCCCCGCTCCTCCCTGCTCACTGCCGCAACTCACCTGTCACCCGCGCCGGCAGCCGAACCTTTTCTTCCGAGCGGGCAGGTACTCGCTAAGGACAATGCTCGATCGAGCAATTGTCCTTAGCGAGTATGCTCACTCATCTCTAGTCAGGACGTATATGCTCAACCCCGCACCCTTGTGTTTCTTTAAAATGTAACTAACTTTTTAGAATGTGTCATATATGTGAGAGAGAACACCATTTCTGGCCATTATATCTAATTTTCAGTTTTCCCCCAGTTGCTGGGCGTATCTCATAGACTGCACACAGAAGAGATTTTGCTCTCCATCACTATTTCTCATATACAGAGAAGCGGTGGTAGCAGGGAGGACATTACAGAAAAGTACTGAGCAGTGTAGATGTGATTAGAGTAGTGTTGACAGTACAACACTATTAGCTGCAGTAGAGTCTCTTTGCTTCTTTCTCACTCGACACCTCCCTCCTCCTCTCTTCTCTCCATGGAAGTCTTATCTACTAAGTTGTATTTTGGCAGTTTGTCAGAGTGTGGGTCCTTTTTAAGATTTCATGAACATTTTATAATAGAAAATAATGTAACTTGCAAATCCCGAACAGTGACTTATAGTGAAGCCTCCTCTATTGTAGTTCAGATTATGTGCAATTAATATACTGCAACTTTTTGTGTCCCTCTTTTCTTGTTACGTCATTGTCAGATAATTGCATTATTATTGCAGTTATGGCAGTTGGGTGACATAATTGCATTGAAAGAATGAATGTTAATGCTGAATGCTGTATTTATCAAACTAGCGACACTTTTTTTTTTCAAACGCTTAAAAAGCTTCTGCATTTGAAAAAAAAAAGGGTTGTCACATTTTGTACAATGGATTTGCAAAAATACTGCACCTTATTCCTCTATTAACATATACCGTACTTTCTTGGAAAAAAAAGGGGCGCCCTACTCTGAAATCAGGTTCCAGTATACCATTTGGCACAATTAGAATTACATTGAGACACACTTATTGTTTCCTGCCACACTTGCAACTATTGCTCGACTCTCGGTGTGGCCCCAGCCTAATGTAGTGATGTTATTGGTATTATACCATGTAGCAGTAAGAGCTCTGGAATACTAGGTGGGATTTCAGATTCCCTAAGGCAGTGTTTTCCAATCTGACTCTTCAGTTGATGCAAACTAGCACCTAAGATATCCTGATCGCATTTGGTCATCAGGGCAAGGTGGTAGGTGTAGGTGAGTCACAGATAGCAGATCATTACACTAGGGCTTCCCTCTTTGTCCTTCTGTAAACGGTCTGTCCCATTCACAATGTACCTACAGGGAATGAGAAACTGCCCTGCATGTGCACAAAGTGGCCACTTTACTAGAGACCCCCATTTAGTAATTTACTGGACCTCCTTTGGCCTTCAGATCTGCTACAATCTGTTGTGGCATACATTCCACTAGGTGCTGAAATCGTTCTGCAGGAATATCGGTCCATGTGGACTGGAAGCTTCTTGTAGATGCTGAAAATTAGATGGAAGCACTGACCTGTTCTGACCAGCTAACAGGAAGGGTTCATCGATTTATGCTGCTTACGCAAAATTCTGCCCCTCCCATCAGCATGGTGCAACAGAAATCTGGAGTCATCTGACTAGGCAATGTTTTCTCCACTGCTCTGATTGGTCACAGCGCTCAGCCAATAGGAGGCAGTGCTTTCAGGAGGCGGGGATTATTTTTTATCTCAGGCCAGAAGAGAAGCAGAGGAAGACTCCTGGGGACCTGCTAGAAGATGCGCCAGAGATGACAGTGCTTCTGAGGCGATTGTATTTAAAAAAAAAAAATTTCTACAGTTATGGACTGTTTTCGGGGTATGACAGTTTTGCTCTTCAGGATAGAGTACATTCCTATCATAATGGCAAAAAAGGCAATTGACCAAAAGACAAGCAATTCTAACCCTTAGTGCGCCTTCACACTGGAGAGAAAATCTGGGGATTTTCTCGCGCTGCGTGAGTGAGTGAAAACGCATGATTATGAAACCAATGAATTTCATGGTTTCATTCTCATTTGTGATGTTTTAACTCCTGTGATGCTGCTTGAAGAAAAATCGCAGCATGCCCATTCTTGTTGCGATATTGCCTACAGTTTTCAATGGGCCGGCGGCAGCCCTATTGAAAGCAATGGGAGAAGATCAAGACCCCTGCCGAAGCTGCAATAGAGGATTCCTTCAGCTCCGCAGTGATGTGAGGCTGTCACATCTGGAGGTTTAACCTTGTTCTCAATGGGGCCTGCGACAGCAGCATCGGCCCCATTGAAAACCTAGGGAGAACATCCCGCGGGGAGTCCCCTCATCACTGAACGCTGTGACAGTACTGGCAGGGTGTTCAGTGATGAAGAAATCCCCTGGCGCTGCGGTCACCGCAGCGGCAGGAGATTGCGATGTATTCTCATTGCTTTCAATGGGGCCGGTGCTGCTGCCACCCCATTGAAAGCAATTGCATGACGGGAAAGTTTGCCAGACCGATATCTGCCGTTAATCATGGCCTGATATCAGTCTCGACAGTGTGCAGGTGCCCTTAGACGTGTACTAGCATGCCAACAAGTAAGTGAAAGGATAGTTCCTCAGTGTGTGACACCAATTTTCAAACATAGAGAAAAAAGCATCATGGTCTGGGGCTCTTTTGCTGGATCAAGAGTTGTAAACTTGCACAGTGTGATCACCACAAAGGACAAAAAGGGCTACCACAGTATTTTGATATGCTATACAATACCCTCTGGTTTACGCCTAATTGGTCAGGGGTTCATATTACAACCTAGAAATATGTATCATTGTCTTGCTATGTCAGAACTACTTAAGAAGACAAGAAAAAGCCAGTAGGCTTCAAAGAATGGAATGGCCTGCATGGTCTCCAGACTTAAACCCCATTGAGCTTGTTTGGGATAGCTAGACAGAAATGTGTGAGGAAAGCAACAAGTGCAGCACATTTGTGGGAACTTCTGCAACAATGCTGGGAAGAAATTTCTGATCAATATCTGAATGAAATTGTAGAAAGAATGCCTTGATTGTGTAAAGCGGTTATATCAGCTAGAGGTGGCTGTTTTGAAGAGTGAAAAATCTAGATTTAATTTGGTGAAACAGTTAATCTATTAGTTTTATTTATCTTAACTTGCTTGTTTTTACATTTGAGACATTAAACTGTGTGACTATCAGTAAAAAATGAAAAAAAATTAGCTGTTCTAAAACTTTTGATGTGTAGTATGTACGATTATATAATCTTAGTTTTTTCATTGATTTTCTCTCCCCCCCCCCCCCCCCCCCCCCCAAAAAAAAAAAAGTTTAGGAAAATTACCTCCAAATATTAACTCCTGCTGGCACGAGGAGGGAAGCAAAAAATCAGCAATGTCAGTCTCTTCTTCTCACATGTGTAGTTAATAACATTACAACATCTCAGACAGTCGCTGGCATCCAGCCGTGGGCGACTCTTATGCCTCGCTGCCTGAATCAGGCTGGGAATGATATCAGGATGGATGGACAAGTTTAATGTTTCCTGGAATGCATATACAAGCCCCAAAACTCTGTTTTGGTGTACATGTTGAAACACACTTTTGCACACCAGAATTCTGGCATCCAGGGATTCTTCTATAGGCTCCGGTGTGTACAGGGCCTAGGGATGGGGGGCAAGTGACATGATGCTGTAAAGCGAGTGGTGCTGTGCTACCGTCCAGTCAGCAAGGAAGACTAATAAAATTATCGATGCTACTAATGGGCTGGTGGGGGCGATGCATGCTTCCTGGAATGCCGGGGCAACCCCTAAAATTCAGGGCTGTCCTGCGGAATGCAGGACGATGGGGAGGCATAAACATACCAATCCAATATCTGCCATGTGGAAGTGTCCTTGGGCTGGAATCACGTATGCAGTTTTTGATGTACTTTATTGAGCCAAAGCTTGATCCAAATGAAAAGGGAAGTAAATTGGAATGACTCTAGGTTTTAATCCTGTGATTACCTTGAAAAACTGCATGTGTGATTCCAGCCTTAAAGGGATTGTCCAAGATTCTCCAAAAATGTGGCAGAGAGCAGAGACTTGTATAAAAGAGAGAAAAAAAAATTACCTTATTAAAAGTCCTCATTGTGCCAATGGAAGCTCTTGTAGCAGCGACATCACATACACCGTTCATGTGATTGCTGCAGTTATTTGCTTTTCATGCATATATGACCGCTGAGGCCAGTGATTGGCTGCAGTGGGCATGTGAACTATGAATAACGCATGACTGCTTTAACAGCTTCCAGAACCAGACTGGTGGTGCTGAAACTGGACATTTACAAAGTGAGTTATGTTTTGTTTTTGTTTTTCTTTCTACACAGTTATCTGCATTAGGATATGCCATACTTTTAAGATCTGTGGGGGGTCCGACCTCCTGAGACCCCCTACTAATCCTCGGAATAAATAGGCCTCAATAGTGCATCCCCTTCAGTGGCCCCCTGCTGTAAGTGGAGCTGCAGGAAGGCACCATTCACATAAACTGAGCCAGCTACAGTGGTATTATTGTATCTTGACGCCACCAGGAAGCTAGGGGTTTGACAAGGTGGCATATTAGCATCTTCATCAACCCTTCTGCCCTATTCAGCAATTCCAGAAACCTGATTGGTTGTTTAGGTTGGCTGATTCACAATTCCAGCAACCTGACTGGTGATTAGGGCAGAAGTGTTGATGAAGATGTTAATATGCTGACAGGTGTTGGATGCAGGAACGCCCCTGTCACACCCCTAGCTCCTGATTGGGTGACTAATCAAAGCTCCTAGCAGCAGTGTCTGTATAGATTGTTGCCTGGGCTGCACGGTTAGGGGTTCATGTAAAACGAACGTTATGCGCTGTAATACTTCTATGTTACAGGGGTAAAATGTAAGTATTTGCATTGAATAATGTAAGCCTAACATTAATATGAACCCCTAACCGTGCAGCCCAAGCAAAACAATCTATACAGACACTGCTGCTAGGAGTTTACCCGGAGCAGCCATTCCCCCCCCCCCCCCCCCCCCCCCACCACCATGGGCCCTGGGCAAGCGGTAATCGGCACTTTTTAGGTTACCGCGTAAACATCTCTTCTTGTTCTTTCCTTAACTTGCTCTTGACAACACTGATTTACTGTAACTTCAAAAATATGACTGACGGCTCCCACACACTTGAGTTTGCATTTTTTGTTAACGCGATTGTCAATAGGACTTTCTAATGAAAAGATAAAAAGTTACATCCTACCATCCTGTTTAAAGGGAATCGGTCAGCTCCCTAGTCAGACCTTTGTGCGCAGTGCGGACTTAAGCAGCTGGTGAGTATAAAAAATACATTGCCCGACTCCATGTCACCTGCACTAACGGCACCATGAGTTAGTTTATGGTGCTTCAGGCAGGTGACAGGTCCACTTTAAATAGTGAAAGCCAGCCTTCGTTCTTGGCTAAAAAGATATTTTGGCTCATAGTCATTGACTATCTAGTCCAAGCGTATATGTGTCCTGACATAAATATCCTAGAAATGTACATGGGATATACCATAAACACATAGAACCCCCAGGTAGCAGCACTTGGCTTTTCTCAGAAGCTCGTAGTATAGAGCAGGCCAACCATGTGTACTCCATCCCAAGAAAGTCTAAAGGTGGCTGTCCACTCCACAAGGAGAAACCTTGCCCCCTGTTTTAGCATCCAGTGGTGGTTCCAGAGATCCGCCCCAGCTGCATGCTGTATACATATGGTGAGGTTTTGAAATGTAGAAAAATTAGTTTTCAGTATTTATTGTCCCTGAAAGTCATTACATAGGTCTTTAGAGAAATGCAACAGGAGAACAATCAAACTTGTGGAGTGACAGATGGCAGTGGTGGGCCATATTCACAGAGGCATAGGCTGCCTGTTAATTAGCGCTTAGCGGATATTAGAAATTGAAAAGTTTTCACCAAGGATTTAAGTAAATTAAAAGTCATTAGTTACCAAAATTAGATGAAATTTGTTTTTTGATGAAGGAGCCATGACAGCATGGAGAGCTATGGCACACTGATTTTTATGGAAATAAAAAAAAAAAAAATTGCTTTACATGCTATGTACACCTTCACTGACTAAAGAAAAAGTGTCTTTGGAAGTGAAGACTTCTTGTAATTGGTTTTGGTTCAAAATTTCTGATTGATCAGTTTCTATGCTAGTACCGTTTTACGGGTGTTGCGAAATCCCGCTGCGGATCTCCACCACGGGAGCAGGAGCCAGCAGACAGATCTCCGCAGTGACCCTATCTGACAAATAGGCTCCGACAGAAGGGAGGAGGAGCCTGAGCTTGTACTGGTTCATGAGAGAGACCATCTGATTGGTGCTGGGAATGTACCCCTTCCAGCCAAAATTTTTAGTAGAGGACATACCGCAAAGCAAATATTGTCTGTTTTTGCTTTGAGTTTTCGTTGTGATAAAAAACATAAGTACATCATTTTTTTTTTCTGCTGGGACTTAAAAAAATGTGTTGATTGACCCACATCTATAAGCCTCTTGCTAGCTGAGCCAGAAACCTACTGCACACTGACGAGGGGCAAATTCCCCCGAAACAGCTGGCTGTGTATGGTTGTTATTTTCCAGCTATTGTTTTCCAGCTTGTCTAAGGCCCAATGTCCACGGGCGGATTTGGTTTGCGGAATCAGCACAGGGCACCCGCAAATCATGCCGCCCATAGGGAAGCATGGGCATCGGCAAATGAATAAAAGCATGCAGATTTGTTTTTCGGACCTTTTGGTCTGGAAAACAAATCGCAGCATGCTCCATTTCGATGTGGTTCCTGCACAGACAGCTTCCATTGAAGCCAACAGAAGCCGTCCGATCCATGGCCCGCCCCCGCCAAGCTGACACTGCGGTTGGGCCGCGGATCCTGCAGGAAAGTAAAAAAAGGTTTCCATGGCCTTTAATCTACATGAATGTGGGTGTTTCACAATTGTTGTTAATGTGTTGATTTTATAATTGTTAGTTGTTTTTGTTAATACATTTTTCCTCCCAGTTATGTCTGGTATTTTAGCAAACGTGATACATTTAAAGGGAACCTGTCAGCACTTCTGAGCAGGTTAAACCACTTAAAGGGGTTGTCCCGCGCCGAAACGGGTTTTTTTTTTTCAACCCCCCCCCCCCCCCCGTTCGGCGCGAGACAACCCCGATGCAGGGACGTACAGAAAGCTTACCGGAGCGCTTACCTTAATCCCCGCGCTCCGGTGACTTCTATACTTACCTGTGAAGATGGCCGCCGGAATCCTCTTCTTCCGTGGACCGCAGCTCTTCTGTGCGGTCCATTGCCGATTCCAGCCTCCTGATTGGCTGGAATCGGCACGTGATGGGGCGGAGCTACACGGAGCCGGCATCCTGCACGAAAGGCTCCATAGAAGAAAGCAGAAGACCCGGACTGCGCAAGCGCGGCTAATTTGGCCATCGGAGGGCGAAAATTAGTCGGCACCATGGAGACGAGGACGCCAGCAACGGAGCAGGTAAGTATAAAACTTTTTATAACTTCTGTATGGCTCATAATTAATGCACAATGTACATTACAAAGTGCATTAATATGGCCATACAGAAGTGTATAGACCCACTTGCTGCCGCGGGACAACCCCTTTAAAGGGAATCTGTCAACTCGAACACACTGTCCAAATCGCAGGCTGCTTGTTATAAAGCCGGAGGAGCTGAGCAGATTGATATATAGTTTTATGGGGAAAGATTCAGTATATCTTGTATTTTATTCGTTTATATCTCTGCTCCTCCTGAGCTGAACAGTCAAATGGGCGGAGCTATCAGTGATTGACAGCTGTGTATGACTGACTAAAAACAGGGCAGACAGAGAGAAACCCTGAACTGACCCTAAGGCCTTATGTCCACAGACATGCATGGCTTCTAAGTGTAGAATCCCGCAATGATTTCCACCCGTGCCTGCAGCCATGGGGCCTAAAACCATTTTCTTACCCGTCTGGAGCTGGTGCGGGTCTTCTCCATCCACAGCTGGATCTTCTTTCTTCTGCACTGCGGAAGCGTTTGGTGCACCTGCCAGCTGCTGCCTTCGCTGTACAACCTCGCCCCTCTTTGGTTGAATTACGTGGATGACCACTCCTACGTCCCTAAGTCACGCTCCTGTTCCGCGTGATGCAGACTGGAGCATGCATAGACCGTTTGGCTCTATTGTTATCCGACTCGCTCATGTGCTATCCGTCCCGTAGATAATGTAGGAGACATCATCTATGTCACTCAGCCAGTGAAAGCGGAGGAGATTAGGACATACCATGGTTTTCTTTCACACAGATCATCCGTCCAGTTCAAAAACCGTACATGTGTATAGCCTGATAGATTATAATGGGGTTGTGTAGTGTCTATGGAATACTCGGAGAACATATGGCCTGAGAAGAAGACCCCGTGCCTCTTGGCCGTAGGCTTATAAAATGCCAAATTAAAAGGTAGAGTGGTGTGACCGTAACTCGCATCGGGTTATCATGACCTCTAGCAGTGTGCTCCCAGGACACTAGATGGAATGTAAAGAGTATTTGTTGCATTTCCTGACAGCATCTCTTTTTACCCCCCCCCCCCCCCCCGATAATGTATGACTAAATTGACAACTGAGTGTTACCGTTCCTCTTCTCCATAGGCCCCCTGCACACGAGCGGAAATTCCGCGGCACAGAATTTCCGCCTGTGGAAGCTGCCATAGGATTGCATTAGAAAACGCAATCCTAGGCAGGCGGCCGCGATTTGTCCACGTGAAATGACACGCGGAAAACCAATCGCGGCATGTTCTATTTTTGTGCAGGTCTCGCAGAGGCCCACACATAAATGTCACTCCCGGTCTGCCAGCTCCGCTCTGCGCATGCGCCGGCTGGACAGCATCCGCACATCAGAGAGCCGGAGCCGCAAGAGCAGGTGAGAGCCCTGCAGAATTCTCGCAGCGGGATCCGACCCGGCCGTCTGCAGGCGGCTATAGGGTGTACTGACACTGATTAGACAGTATCTGACCATATAGGGACATGTCCCTCTGACTTGGGGACTGGTAACGGCCAATTTGTCAATTTAGTGATACATTTTCAGGAGGAATAACAGAGGAACTGTTCTAAGAAATGATGCTCCAGAACAATTTTTCCAAGTATGCAAGTATTTACTACATACATGTGAAGAGAGCAGAGCCAATCGCTGGCCATGATGAGATGTAGCAGTTTGTTGTGTCTTTTAGTGATCGATTCTATAATAAGAACCGCAGGCCAAGTACCGTTCAATACGTGGAGTTTTTAAAACTGGAGCCAGAATGAAGAGACACTGTATGAGAAGCCCCGGTCAGGGCCTCTTTATAGGCCAAGCAGTGCACTCTGGCAGCGGCACCATCTTCAAGTGTATCGGCATCCTCCATACGCAGATATAGTTGTAAAGTGTTGAAGAGTTTCAAAAATAATAAACTGTACTTGCCTATTGTGTGTCTGCCGATCCAGCCTCTACTCACTAATAGGTCACGTGATCGCTGCGGCCAATCACCTTTCTCAGTACCCACCGAGGCCAGTGATTGGCCACAGTGATCAGAGTTTTTAGACAGACATGTGACAGTAGAGGGGGCTCATGTTAATACTATTGCACGGGGCCTACTTGGCTCCAGTTGTAGCAGACTCCGAGCCATCCGTGTGTTACAGGATAGCCATTCATTTCATGCCTGGCAATACAATACATGTAGCAGCTGTTACCCTACCTAGAGAATTGTGGTCACCCAACTTACAGCTCCTCACTACATTGTAGACAAGTTTTAATAACTCGTTATGTCAAGTAAGACCATTCTCACATACGCCACTTTTTACCGCATTTAGCGCGGTGTCACGAGTGCTGTACTAAGTGCGGTATAACGCTCCTATTGATTTTAATGGGGCTTCTGAGACCTGCGCTTGAACACGGTGTGTGATGAGGGGGTTTTAAAAAGCGCTGTTAAAATTGTTAAAAAGGCCACTCGAAATTGTGGTAAAATGCCGCGATTTTGAGCGGTGTTTTCTGAACGGGTCTGTGAGAGTGGAGTGGCCTTAACGTTTGCTACATCTGTACCACAATTTTGCGTTCCTTTTTGTAATGTCACACAAATGTCTGGCTGGCCATGGCTTTTCCAGTCAAACATCAGCTGTTTGCTGGGGGTAGCAGGACGCTGAACAGACATATGTTTGTGCTAGGGCGCCGCATTCTGAAAGGGGTTGTCTCTGCGTCTTTAAATGCGGATTTTGCTGCAGATTTGCATCATTATTTCCGCCGTGGAATTTGCTGTTCCATTTCCACATCCAAAACGGAGTCAAAATCAATTTGACTTGAAAACGGCTGCATATACACAGCTGGTTTCAGAAGATACAGCACTCTCCTTACCTCCAAGGTCTTTGTGTTGTCAGCCCTCCCCAGTACCTGGCGGCTTGCAGTGAGCGTAACACCGCTGGTCAGGTGATGCGCTGTGCTGACTGCAGGCCGCCACATACTGGATAGCGGGGAGCGCTGACTGTGCCAAGACTTCCGAGGTGAGGGGAGCGCTGTATCTTCTGCGGATTTGGACTTTGTTATGGATATGGAAATGATGTTGAATTTTCCACTGCAGGAATTCCCTAAAGGCCCATTTACACACAAAGATAATCTTTCAAAGGATTGAAAGATTAGCAATCGTTTTGCATCAAGTACTAATGGACACTAATGTTTATCAGCTTCACTTGCTAGCAAATGAGCCTTGGAGAGCTGTTGTAGAACTTAGCAGGAGGTCTGAGATCTGTAATTAGCTCCATTGTTCAGGCATGGGCTGCTAAGAGAATACAATGTAAACTGTAGCTGCCGTGGAGATAACAGTGTGAGGTCTGAACTATGGATTTTAGGCCTCATGTCCATGGCACGCACGGATTCTGAGTGTGAAATCCCGCATAGAATGGCCATGGGACATTTTCTTACCTCTCTGGATCCAGCATGGGTCTCTTACATCGCAGCCAGATCTTTTTTCTTCTGCACGGGAGATGTGTCTGGGCACACCGCCGATGTGTCTGGGCACACCGCCGATGTGTCTGGGCACACCGCCGATGTGTCTGGGCACACCGCCGATGTGTCTGGGCACACCGCCGATGTGTCTGGGCACACCGCCGATGTGTCTGGGCACACCGTCCGGTGTGGCTGGCACATGCGCAGTGCATTTATTTTTAAACTGCTTTCCTGCGGGATCTGCAATGTCAGCTGCGGGTGTGCCACGGATCAGACGGCTTCCATTGACTTCAATGGAAGACGTCCGTGCGGGAATCCGCAGAAAATTGAGCGTGCTGCGGCTTTTTTTTCCCGTGTGTGCGATCTGCATGCCGGGAAAAAATGACATTCGCAGGTATTTAATTACTTTCGGATGCCCAATGAATGTCTATGGGCATATTTAACTGCGGAGCGTCCGTGTGGGTGACCCACACTTTAATTTTGCTCTTGGACATGAGGCCTTAAGCTCACCTAAAAATCATCGTTGAGACGAAAAGAGCACGATGGTAGCGTTTACACACAATGATTATCACTCATGTCACCGTTTTAACGAATTTTGCTCGTTAAACATTGCGTGTAAATGGGCCTTTTAGATAGCTTTCATGAGTGCGGTGCCGGCCCATCCTGTATAATCCCATCGGAGATCCCAGATATTCTTGCTATCTATTGTCCTTACTAATTACGGACATTACATAATCTATAGAGTACATCTGTTGCCTCATATAAGGAGAGAAATGTGCTGAAGTGCTAAATCTCCCTTGTAATCCCCCTTCCCCAGTACTGCAGTCGCTGCGGTTTTCTCCCCTCGGAGAGCGGCAGAGTTCATCGCCTTCCTCTATTATGTCACAAAATTGTAAAATGATTTTAGCAGCCTATTGCCCGAGTCCCTATTGTCTGCCCCCCTCCCCCGCTGATGATAATGGCATGTGAATTCTTGTCAGTTTAACAGACAGCCAGCTCTGTGATTTATCTTCACGAAGAAAGGGCGCCGCGGACCTCGCTGTCGCTTTTTTTTCCAGATCATGAATATGGATTTAATACGTTAAATCGGGCTTTCAGTTTAATGCAAATAAAGCCTCACCATTTGGTAATAAGTTATGTAACTTACTAATAAAAGCATTTAAGATCTCTGCTGGCTGACAGTGAATGGAAACATTCTTGCTTACTTCAAATGCTGTGACCTCTTTTATAACCATGGTGGTTTTATGACCTTTAGCTTTTATTTTTTTTTGCTTTTCTCTTTTTTTTCCCCATTGGGCTACCAAAAATTATTGCTGTGATGCTGATTATTTTTTTCTTTTTTATTCCTTTCGTGACATTAAGGCTTGTGTGGACCGCAATAAGCCCGGGACAGGTTTGACCAATGCCCCCGTGAGGGTTTTTGAATCTGGAACGTTGGGGTGTTTCAGAAAAAATACACTTTGAAGTTTCACTTGGCGTTGAGCTCTAAATTATGAGCGCAGGCGCGCCGCCGTCTCCCCTTCCGCTGCATGCAGACTAACTGCTCCCTTCCTCTACACAAGCATGGGAGGCCCGCAGTGGATTCAGTCTGTGAGCCTAGCCGGCAACCCTGTGTGCCTTGATTTACTGTATTGGGCATGACTGTGGTGGCTCACCGCTGGTCATACGCAGTATTGTTTTTTTTGTTTGTTTTTTTTACTGTATTTCCCATGCTGTCACTTATCGATGACGTGTGTACACGCGGCCCATACACAATGTTAATTGCGTATGGGCTGCGGGTTGGACGGCCTCCATTGACTTCAATAGAGGCCGTCCGCGCAGAATCTGCAGCAAAATGTAACATGCTGCAGTTTCCCTCCGCTTGCAGAATACGCAATTCATATCTGCTAGTGTGAGCGAAATAAGCGTTTTGTTTTTTTTTTGCTTTTCCATGCCCATGCTTTGCACTGATTCCACAATTGGAATCTGCCAGTGTGAGCCCGGACTATAATTTTGTACGTTTACTTTTGTATATATGTTTTTAACCTACATGTTCCCCGTGATGTTATGCAAGACCTCAATATCTATTTATTTTTTAACATTTTATCAGTTTTCAACTAATAACTATTGCATCCATAGGAGCCTCAGAAAGTGGTAACCTAAGTCACTGCTAAGACCCAGCAGCTCTGTCATGCCGGGGGTCAGGGCTGATCACATGATTGCCAAGTCCAATAGAGGAAACAACACTGCCCCTTCCTCCCTTCACAATATAGCTATGTCCAAGTGCAAATAAAACCTTAGCATTTGGCTTTAAATAAGGTAGAAAAAGAGAAGAGTCAAGCGGCTATGAACCGCCATCCCTTCCCGGCGGAGTCCATGGCTACTCCCTTCCCGGCGGAGTCCATGGCTACTCCCTTCCCGGCGGAGTCCATGGCTACTCCCTTCCCGGCGGAGTCCATGGCTACTCCCTTCCCGGCGGAGTCCATGGCTACTCCCTTCCCGGCGGAGTCCCCACCCATTTGCCGAGAGACTACTGGAATAGGAGCTTTAAACCTGCACGTTTATTTACAATGGCGCTGGTTTAAAGTCCAGGACCGTGTGCTGTATGTTGTTAGCGTTCGGTTCCTATCGGGTTACATTTCTTTCTTTGAATCTAGTCCTGCTGGCACATCTGCAGTTTGTATTACAGTGTAGCACTCTCGGCAATCCTCTGCAAGCTAAATGCAGGAGCACAAATCTGTCCTGTTCTTTTGGCTGCCAACTGGCAGGCGATGCTCACACCATGTTTTGTAGTCTGTTATTGTTGCAAAGTATTGCTTTATATTTGAAGCATTTTAGGCTTTATTCCTATATGCCCTGTTCATATTCCATCTGTACCCAACTCTTTAAAGCGTAATATGAACTTAGGTCTTGCTCCTTGCAGCAATACACCAACAGACCCCATTGACTTATTGTGGGGTCTGTTGCAGTTCCATTGTGACTGCCAAGATTAGCGTGCTGTCAAATATGATAGAGTTGCTCTGAACATCAAATATGAGATGGCCTTAGGGTGCCTTCACACACTGCAGGCTTTAAGTGGCAGAAAATCAGCAGCAAATGCTCAACCAATCGGGAGTAGCCAAATAACGCATCTAAATGTTGTGGATTTTGGTTCAGATTTGCCACATATTGCAACCTTTTGAACTGCAAAGTTGAAATCTGTCAAACGACAACATAAATTGGCATACTGTGGATATAGAATCTGCAGCGTATTTGACGCTTAGGTTTTCCCCTCCATATGGACGAGATAAATTTGCACTGTAAATGTGAAGTCAAAAGATGCATGACTAAAGGCTCATTTACATGCAAACATAATCGTTAAAGAGATTATTGTGCATAAACTGGTAATGGACACTAATGTCCTTTTAGCAGCTTATCACCTTCATTTGTGTGTAAATGAGCCTTCAGGACCTGTATGCAGAGAACAGCAGGGGGTCTGTTCTTTGTATTCAGCTCCTTGGTTCTGCTGCGGGTCTGCAAGCTGAATACAATGTAATCAGCGCTCCCATGGAGAATACAGCATCATGGACAGCAAACACAGCATGTGGTCTGTTATTTTCACTCAGGCTGAAGTATAGATTTTATGCTCACCTAAAAATCATCGTTCAGCCGAAGAGTGAAAGATGGGAGCATTTACACGCGATTATCGCTCAAGCGATGGCTTTTTAGCAATACTTGTTGCGTGTAAATGGGCCTTAAATACAGTAGGTTCACGTATAAAATACAAGATGTTATTTTCACAAAATATCCAATGAAGCATAATACAGCCATTCTCCCATCACTGAGGAGGGTCCCATCAGTTCTGAGGGGCTCTGCACATGTCCAAATATCTTCCTATAAAGAAATGTTAAAACCAATTAACTCTTCTGTTAAGTGAATGAGCACTTATTAAATCCCAGGAAATGTTCTAGAATAAACAGGAAAAAAAATAGCACTGCTCACCCGTTAAATCCCCCAACCTCTACTCCAGCTCTAATGCCCCGGTGGTCTCTGGTCTCCTTTCTTGGAGCAGTCACATACTGTCCAATCTATAATGATGGTTAATGCATGAGATTGGCTGCAGCGGTTGGGGTTGTATGGCACATCAACACTGCAAGAAAGGAAACCAAGAACGGTGGGAAACGCTGGCACTGCAGTGGTGGGGGGTTAACAGATGAGAAAGGGCGCATTCCCACAGTGTTTTTCACTGAACTGTGTGATTCCGTCCCAGGTACCAAAAAAGGCACTGTGACAGAACCCCCGAACGGAAGTGACTGTGAAACACACTACTTTGGTGTCCTTTGGTACGTTATTCTGTACTCCAAATGTAAAGAAAACGACTGGAACCCTTGTCAGACTACACTATCCTACCAAAAGTAATTGAAAACCCGAGCAGCAATCAAAAGTAGCATTTATTTCCATATGATAATACTTAGTGGGGCTCCTTTTGGCCCTAATGACATCAGATACTCTCCATGGTATACTTTCTACTAATGTCTGAAACCCATCAGCTGGTATTTCCCTCCAATTATCCTGTAAACATCTGGAAAGTTCTCAGAGGAGATACATCTGTCAATCTTCAATGGTCCAAGGAGCATCATCATTGGACAGTTGAGCAATGGAAGAACGTTCTATGGAGTGACTAATCCTGCTACTCTATCTTCAAATCACATGAACATACCTGGGTATGGAGGATACCTGGGGAATGCCCTTTTGCCTGAGTGTGTTGTGCCAATCGTTAAGAATGGCAAAGTTTCCGTAATTGTCTGGGGATGGGCATGAACTTAGGCCGTTGGTTGTAGTGGTAAGAACCCTGAACACAGAGATGCAATCTTGATATTCTAGACAATAAAGTGCTGCCTACAATGTAGCAATACTTCTAACAAGATGCTGTTTTATGTTGGTATGAGGATATCAATGTTCCATGATTGGACTGGTCTGTACAGAGACCCGACCTGAGTCCTACTGAGCATCTTTGGGACAAACTGTAAGGTCAGGAAATATGAACAACGTCTTTAAGAGAACTTGCCTGACATTTGCAGGATGAATGAAGGGAAATACCAGATGAAGTGTATCAGATGTTGATAAAAAGTATGCCACAGAGTATCTCATGTCATTAGGGCCAAAGGAGGCCCTACTAAGTATTGACTACTTACTTTTGATTCTTGCTCAGGTGTCATTTACTTTTGGTAGGATAGTGTACCCGATTCTGTACTCCAAATATAATGGAAACAAACAGAACCCTTGTCAAACAGACACCAAAGTAGTCATCATTTCATTTTAGGGGTTTTCACACAATGCTGTTTTTGGCTCCTGTAAAGCAACCATTAGTCGGAATCCCATAATGCAGTAAAACATGCTGTGGGAATGCGCCTTGTGCTTGCCTGAATATTTCCACTAATTCTTGCTTTTTTTAACTTCTGGTTTTAGCTTAACACTGAAACAATAATGAGCAAAATGTGCGAGTTTGAATGAGGCGTCCCTCAATTGCTGCCAATAAGTCTATTTATGGCAGCGGGCAGCCCTGTAATTAGATTGTAAATGTGATAATTGGGATTACTGGCTCGTCTGTATTACACATTGTCACTAGTTGTTGTACGGCACTCATGTTTTACCAAATGTTGACGGTCCGTTTTCCCCTAATGTTTCTGTGCAGCTGAATTACCGCCTCCGTACACAGCCATTGTCAGCCCAGATGCCAGCGGAGTTCCTGTAATAAACTGCCGTGTGTGCCAGTCCCTTATTAATTTAGATGGGAAGCTTCATCAGCATGTTGTGAAGTGCACGGTCTGCAGTGAGGCTACGGTAAGACAAAGACTGTGTGATATGGTGGTGGGGGGGTCTGTGGAATATAATGTTGCGTCAACACGTGAACTGTGTTTTACTGTGGTCTTTTTGCAGCGTTTTTTAAAATTGCCCTGAGTAAACGCATCAGCCGAAGACTGGACTCACACGAATGGGTCGCACGAGGCCCGTAGCGGATTCCGGCCGGTGTCGCTGCGTACCTCACTAAGCTGTATTACAGATGACCGTAGAGGCTCGCTGGCTGTCATGCGCAGTACAGTCTTTTTTTTTGTTTGTTTTGCATCCCCCGCATCATTGCATAGCGATAACACCGATATCTGCAGCCCATATACAATGTTAATTGCGTATGGGCTGCAGGTCCGACTCTTCCATTGACCTCAATGGAGACTGTCTGCAAGGATTCTACGGTAAAATAAAGCATGCTGAGATTTTTCTTCCGCTAGCAGAATACGGAATTTGTATCCGCGAGTGTGAAGGAAAATTTGAAAATGCATGCCTTTCAATGCCCGCGTTCTACCATGGAAGCCCATGCGGGCGCTGATCACAGAATTCAGAATTCAAATCTGGTTGTGAGAGAGCGGTCTTATTTAATATTGCAGTAAGGCCTCTTTCACGTGAGCGAATCTGCGCAGTTAAGTTACAAGTCCCCCAAAATCGCACCTATTAGAAGCAATGGATTTCTATGGAAACGTTCAGATGAAAGACTGTAAAAAAAAAAAAAAATCACACCTAAAATATGTGCAAAATTCCCTGCTGTGTGAAAAGATGGGACCTGACCGCTCCGTGGTGCGTGCTGCGCAGGAGTGTCTATAGACTCTTATGGGAGCTGAGTGAAAGGGAAGAGGAGGCAGATGAGCTGCGTTCAACGCTTGGAAAAGAAGACCGGTGTCTGTAGTGTAGATGTTAGGAGGATTTCTACCGACCGAGGGAATTCCGAACAGCGGCGCATTATTTCCTGAAACACGCAACTCCTGATCGCGTGAATGGGCAATTTCATAGCTAATTAAGCGCCGGACTTGATTATGGGTAATCGTCCATTCATGAGAGTTTTTGCACAGTTAGCCGTGATTTTTTCGCGGGTAACTTTGGCGTGATTTTCACGCTCATGTGAAAGAGGCCTAAAAGAGATCGCCCATATATTACACTGTAGGGAATGAGTTAAAATGGATCGTATTGAAAATTACAGTAGATTTCACAGTTATCTGGCACAAATTGCACAATTAAGCTGATTTGCGCCATGTTTATCGTGTTTTGTTTTTTTTCGTTTGTTTTTTTTTTTCAACTGCATTCGACAAAGGCATGAAAAAGGGGGGGGGGGGCTAAATGTGAGATTGTGCTCCAAAATTTGGCACAAATTAAGACAAATAATTGGTGGTAAAAGGTTCCACCAGATTTATCAACGTACAACCGGCAGATTTACTAATATTCTAAGTCTTAAAATGCATCAGATTTATCACAGATAAGTACCCTGACACCACACTCTTATGAAAGCTGTATAAACAAAAAAAATTAACTTTGTTGCCCATAGCAACCAATCACAGTGCAGCTTTCACTTCACCTCAGCAGTATAAGAATTGAAAGTTGCACTGTGATCGGTTGCTATGGGCAACAAAGCCAGATTTTTGTTTAGACAGCATTCATAAGACTGTAGTGCCAGTCTACATTTCCGTGGCAGTCCAGCTTTCACTATTCAAGAGGACAGTTAGAAATCTCTGCTGTGATTGGTTATTATTAGCAACAAGCATTTTTTCTTACGGTTTCAGTATTTTGCATCAAAACTGTTCCTGCTGCCCATAACGACTA
The DNA here is from genome assembly GCF_035609145.1 of Eleutherodactylus coqui. Taxonomy (NCBI): domain Eukaryota; kingdom Metazoa; phylum Chordata; class Amphibia; order Anura; family Eleutherodactylidae; genus Eleutherodactylus; species Eleutherodactylus coqui. The sequence continues at coordinate 121,307,035 of NC_089845.1, forward strand.
GTCACAGTGCAGCTTTCACTTTTCCTAAGCATATTCTGAAATTGAGACTGAGATCTAATTGACTTTTATCACAGGGGTAATGGGAACAGTATAGAACAATCCACTCAATTGTTTCCGTAGTCCAGTCCACCGGTGGCCTCGGCATACAGACCGGTATTGCCACTGTAGGGTGCTTTTACTTGGGTTGATCTGTTGGGCAGGAGATGCCCAACAGGCTACCCCAGCAGTAGTCATTCCTGTGCTTTTACACATCGCTGACTGAACAGAAGCGGAGCGGGTCAGGGATCGTTGCGGCCCACCCGCCTCCATTCACAGTAAGCAGGCGTTCATTCAGTTGACCGACTGTCTGTTTACACCGAATGATTTGTTCTGTTTTCTGCGTGCAGAACACTAAACAACGCAACGAGAAGTGAGCGACTTCTTGTTTGACGTTCAGTCGGTGCGTACATTCACACTGAACGATGATCGTTCAGATTTTCACTCTATTGCAGGAATCTGAATGATAATCGATCCATGTAAAAGCACCATGTTCATTGGACCCCCAAAATAAACTTTACTAGTGGGCCCTAGGCACCCCAGTCCGACGCTGATTGCACAGATGACCTTCATCAAGGGGTTCCATCCTGATTGTGGTTTTGGAATTTTAGACGTAAACCAAGACAGAACTCTTGCCGGAAGGTGACATATAATGTGAACAGACCCTTATAGACAATCCGATCCAACCTGCTGTGTTGTGTGGTTATCTATTACACATATAAACACTTATGTTCTCTTGTGTTTTCATTAAGCCAATTAAAACCCCGCCCTCAGGGAAGAAATATGTCCGGTGCCCTTGTAACTGTCTCCTCATCTGCAAGGATTCCTCACGGCGAATAGGATGTCCACGACCTAACTGGTACGTAAAACTTCAGCCATCCATCACATATTGTCAGTCTCATATAAACAAAGTTACAAGCAAGTGCGCAAATTCAGAAATGATGAAAGGCGGTGATGCGTGTGGAATATGTTTTGTTACTCTCGGAGAATAATGCGGATTTCTCTATATAGCAGACGTATTATCAATCTGGGGCCAGTGATGTTGATCCCTGAAGAGCAGCCCGCACAGCCCGCTCTACCAGTTCAGTCAGAGGGTACCAGAGTGGTCTGTGGTCACTGTGGAAATACCTTTCTGGTAAGTGACGTTCACAATGTGTACAATGTGCATCCCAGCGGAATATGGAGATCTAAGATAGTAGATTTTAGTATCTAAGGCTTGGTAATTAGACTTGTTTGGCAGTTTTGTTGTCATGGCCATTTTTGAAAAAGTGATAATGGGGAAGTGCAGTGATTGGTTGTTCCTCTTGCCATTCGTGTCAGAGAAGCTAAATCATGAGACAATCAATATGGCTGAAGTTCTTGTTTAGTTTATTTCTTAAATATCTTCTACAACAAAACCAAAATATGTACACCCCTATATCCAGAAAAGTCACAATTCAAAGTGTGACATGGCAACCCACTTCTTCCCCCTCCCCTCTCAACGCCGACGAAAAGCGCCAATACACAAGATACCAAACGCATATTTGAACCATTAAGACTTGTACTAAGTGACATAATGGTAACCTCAGTAGTGTCTCCAACAGTATGTGGCTCCAGTAGTAAGCGTCCCTTTTAATGGCCCCAGTAGTTATGACCCTGTTAGTGACCCCAGTAGTAATATCCCCCATAGTAATAATGCCCCGTGTAGTGGACCTCTGGCTAGGCAACCACCCCACGAAATGTTAACTCACTCGCCCTGTAACCCTGGGTAGGAATGCCGCCATTGCTGTGACCCCTGACTTCTCAGACCAACATCTGCATTCCTGCATGCAGATACCAGGGAAGAGGGCAGGGCTCAAAGCGATTTACTGCAGTGGCGGCTGCTCGACCAGGGCTACAGGCTGACTGAGTTAACTGCTTGTTTGTGGGGTTGTTACCCGGCCAGTTGTCAACCCGTCGTCCCTCTGAGGTCTTTCAGACTGCCACCTGAGGCAGCAGGCTCAGACTGCCTCATGGTGGAGGCATCCCTGTGTATATATGATAAGACAGCCCCATTCAGAGTGTGGCACCTGAGCTGAACAAATGATTGCTGCAGGTTCCTCTCCCAGCAACCCTTGGCAAACAGCTGATTTTGCCAGGGAGAATCACAACTAGTAATCCTTCCACTGTAAGGGATATGCAATATTACAAGACAGCCATTAAGATTTTCCCATTCAGACTCCATTAGGGAGGGGGAATTGTTCAGGTCTGACAAATTGGGTACGGCTTTGTGCAAAGAACTTCTAGCCTAAATGTGAAATCTTGTGCCAAGAATGTTACAACAAATTTTGGTGAAAAATTTGGCGTAAACTAAGTCAACTAATAAATGGTTTAAAGTTAGACAAGACAATCCAAAGATAGGCCAGATTTATTGTCCAGCATGAGACACTGTGACTTACCTGTGGCAATCAAAATGTCCATGTGAGCAACACTGGTCAATTAAAGCAGTGTGTAATGTCCTTAGACTTGCAATGCATACTAATGCACAGCATGCTTTAGGTAGTCAGAGAAGTGGTACAGTCATCCTTATTTGTCCAAAACCAGAGGGTCGCTTTAAAGTGGTTGTGCTAAAATATTTGTATCATCTATCCACTGAGACACCTACTGATCCTGAGAACAGTGGTCTTGGGTAGACCCCTCTTTGCGTCTCCCACCCGCAGTGATGTCAAATTTAATGGAGAGCTGACCGTGCTTAGGCCAGTGCTCGTTCATTTCAATGGGGCCAACAGAAATGGCCTAGTACAAAGCGATCATCTATCTCCGTCAACCCCACTGAAATTAATGGAGTGGCACCATTCATGCATGGCCTAAGCTTCATTCACATCTCCTCACCGTGGGGGGTGCAGTAAGCCCACAGTGAGGAGGCCAGGGGAAAACCGCTCACTGAAATTGGTAGCGGTCTCAGCGGAAGGTCGTTCCCCCCCCCCCCCCCCCCCCCCCCCCCCCCCCCCGATCAGACTTATCACCTGTCCTAGTGATAGGTGATAAGTCTATCTCGGCACAACCTCTTTACGTTGAAAATTCAAAAATTGAGATTACAGTGGAGGACCCTCTGTTACCATAACCTGGACTGTGTTCTATATTAGGATTCATAAGTGCCAAATCCTATCTTGTTTTGTCAACCATTGACCCACTTTCTCCAAAGCATGGGAAACTCACTCTCGGCATGCCCTTGTCTGAGGGGCACTGGCCGATGGGTTCTTTTTTTTTCTGTTCACTCAACCATGGAACATAAATAATTCCTTTTTGTCTGCAATCTTCCCGTGACAACGAGACGAAAAATAAACATTATTTTCTCTATTACAGTGGATGGAGTTGAGGTTCAACACTTTGGCAAAATGCCCACACTGCAAGAAAATGTGAGTATTAAAAAAGCCGTTTATATGGATTCTTCTGTAGCTAATGTCTAAGAAAATGTCAGTGTTTGGTTGCCAACTAGTCATGTGAGCAGAAAATGGTCATATTGTGTGTCTTATTTTCCTCCTAATCTTCTTACAAGTGAGGTAAGGAATTCATAGAATTCACATGGATGCAGGACATACTGCTGTAGAGGGAATGAATGAGCTTACTGTAGACTGCTAGACTTATCTGTGATCAGCTGGGCTGACTCTGAATTTTCATGGGGTTTATCATTTCCGATGCTGATGAGACTGGACAACTACCCTAATTTTGGGTCGAGAAACATGAATTTGACAGTAGATTTTGTTTATGGCTCTGGTGTTTAAGATATACTAATCTCAAAATAAAATACTAAAGATAGACGTTGAAGTTCTTTCTTTTCTCAAAATAACTAAACTACCCTAATTTTGGGTCGAGGAAAATGAATGTGACCTTATTAGAGATGAGTGAACCTACTCGTTTCGAGTAATTACTCGATCGAGCACCGTGATTTTCGAGTACTTCAGTACTCGGGTGAAAAGATCCAGGGGGGGGGGGGGGGGGGGGGGGCGGGGGGGAGGCGTGGCGGCGTGGGGGGTAGCAGCGGGGAACAGGGGGGAGCCCTCTCTCTCTCCCTCTCCTCCCCCACAGCGCCCCCCGAATCTTTTCGCCCGAGTTCGGAAGTACTCGAAAATCGCGGTACTCGGGCGAAAAAGGGGAGTGGCCGAGTACGCTCGCTCATCTCTAGACCTTATATTTTGTTTAGTAGGCCCAACTCTGGTTTTATAGATACACTAACTTCAAAAAAAAGGGCTTAATCACGTGAACGGATTCTCTTTGCTAGTCGCTTGTACTCCTTTTCTGGGACGTCTCTTGTCACTGTCCAACAGTAGTCTGCAAACAGAGAAGCATTCCTTTTCCCCCAATGCCTTTGTTCCATTTTCGCTATATCCTGATGGAATCGCAGTTATCAGGGAAGAAGTCCAGGTGAGAATGTAGGAAATGGATCTCGAGTGACGCGTTGCAACATAATCGATGGTACTTTTGTAGAAGTTTATTCACAATCTCAACATAGTTGTCAGCTCTTCGAATTCCCAGGAAGCCATGCATTACATCTGTAAATGCCTAACCTTGTGGATCTGAATACAAGTACATATATTTATCATAAATGGGCTACATCTCAGAGCCAAGAGCAAAGTTTTTCAATGTCATTTTAGCTTCTTCCATGGTGAAATGATTTAAGGCCCATTTAGACACAACGATTATCGCTCAAAAGCCGTCTTTTGAGCAATAATCGTTGTCTAGCTGCACTGACATAGTACAGTTTTTGTTAAGCAGTAGCTGATCGCTCTTTCAGCATGCTGAAAGACAATGATGAGCCTTATCAGGAACTCACAGCGGGATACAGCTGATACTATTGTTTCAGCTGTATCCCACTCCCTAAACACAGGCGTGGTATGAAGAACACTGTTGTCTAAATGTTTAGCGATCACCTGGTGCTCCGAGCGGGGCCGCTTGTCTTCTGCATCCCCCACTCGGAGTGCTCTGCTGTATAACAGACGGGCGCTCTAAACAGAGAACCGCTGAATGCAGAAGACAAGCGGCCGCACTTGTCTTCTGGATCCCCCGCTTGAAGCGCAAGGTGATCGCTCAATGTTGCTATAAATACACCCAACAATTATTGCTGAAAAATCGCTCAAAAGACATCTCTTGACCGATAATCGTTGTGTCTAACTGAACCTTAAGAAATACCTATTTTCAAGTCAGAAAGATTTTCACTGTTGACCACTGTAAGCTTTTTGTATAAAGGAGGTACAATTACCATAGTAAATAGTTAAGTTGTCCTATACACAAGTGCAAATGAACCCTTTCATGATTTAAGGATCATTGATGAACCTGTGACCAGGTCACATTCTACAGTTCTGGTATTGCCACTTTCAAAAATATCATAAATTTGCATCTGACAAGCCGATGGTCTCCATGGCAACC
>NC_089845.1:121322455-121353680 GCF_035609145.1 Eleutherodactylus coqui
TTGCTCTTCCCTATCTTCGCCATTCCTTGCATTGCACTACGGCCTAATAGTTACCTAAATTATGTATCTTTTATTGTAGATCATCTGTAGGAAGTGCGCTGCCACGTAGACGCTGCTGTGCTTACATTACCATGGGAATCATATGCATTTTTATAGGAGTTGGCTTAACGGTAAGTCATTCACATCTAAACAACTGAATGAAGAAATGTTGAGGCTGAAACTGGCTTTAAACAGTAATGGCCCTTTCACGATTATCGTTCAGAATTGTCCAAGCTCTCAAGAATCTGAACGGTTATCATCCTGTGTAAATGCATGAAGCGACTAAACGAGAATTGTTGAACTTCTGAACAACTGTCTGCTTACTGTGAATGGAGGCAGGGAAGGTGGTGGTGGGGGGGGGGGGGGGGACACCGCTCCCCGTCCGTTCTGCTGCATTCCGGTAGACATAAGACTGCTGAAGAGAAGCAGAGTACAGTGCTTGCTATCTCCGGTAGTCCCATAGTGATGAATAGTGCGGCTGCATGCATGCTTGGCTGATGGTTCTATTGTACAGGGGGACACTAGACCCCTGTTGGTAGCAGACCCCCACCAATCAAATACAGGGAATAAGTTTTTAAAGAGGTATTCTGAGACTCCAATATTAATGACCTATTCTTGGGCTAGGTCATCAATATCTGATTAGTTGCCACCTCTTCCCTTCATACCAGGCACAGCACTGTACGTTTCGTAGTGGTGATGCCTGGTATAGCATTGCAGTCCCTTTCACTGGAATTGGATTAAGTCGGAACCACATGACTATTGAACTTGTCACTGGCTTCTCAAACGGCTGATTGGCAGAAGTCCCGAGTGGCACCTCCCTCACTCTATCCTAAGGATAGATCAGTATTGGAGTCCTGGAAAATCCCTTTAAATCTTGGGACAACCCCTTTTAAAGCTTAGCTGCTCGTAGCCCCTGTCGTACTGGTTGCAATCACTCCTTCACATTTGAAGATGGTTTTACAGTTTACGTATAACTACTTTAAAATAAGTTGAGTAACTTTGTAAATACATTGCATGATGAGCTTAAGCTTTAACAGTTCAGAGCTGAATTCACAACCCTGAAGACCTCAGAGCTGAACTCTCCCTTCATTCCTTGCTGGCTCAATGTTTACACAGAGCTCGTTTTGGAGATTTGAATTTGTAGTGTTATCCGATAAAAATCTCTTACCATGTTTTAGGAGCTTAAGGTGCTTTTAGATGGAACAATTATCGTCAAACGAGGAAAGGTTAACGATAATCGTTTGGTTGAATCGCAAGCCAAGGACCGAACGATTATAATCGTACAATTTTTTTCTCGTCCATTGTATGCAGGCATAAAAATCATCATTGGCTCGTTCGCTTAGGCTTTCTACAGACGACCGAGCGCGATATCGGGCTGTGAAACCCCGCCTGATATTGTGCTTGTAAACGTACGACGTCCCCACGGATTCGAGGCGTGTTTGTGTCAAAAACGCCTCCCATCGCTTCAGTACATCTGCGATCCTCTGGCACGGCTGAAAGTGTTTCCCATTGTTTTGTTGGGCAGCCTCGCATCACACCCGCGTGCACGCCGTGCAATGTGTGTTCCTGTCCCATTGAAAACAATGAGAAATGCGTTCCGAGGAACGCGCAAAGATAGAATGTGCTACAGGTTTTTTTTTTGTCCACTACGCAATGCGAGGGAAAAATCGCTCATGCATATGGGATTCATATTGTGCGTCTCGCAACACACAATTCTTGTGCGATTTTCATGGCCGTGTGAAAGCGGCCTTTTCGTTAGATTTAAATCTGCCCCGTGTGCTTCCGTAATAGTTTTATTCAAGAGCTGAACTATTTAATGCATATGGAAGAATTGGTGGCAGGAGCAGCCCTTGACTCCAGTGGAGGTGTAGACTCATGGAGGCCATGGATCGACTTCCAGCATACACTGGAGTTCATGAATCTATTGGAGTGATTGGATGAGGCCAGCATCCCCATCCCGTTCCCATATCCCATTCTTTCGTTTCTTCTTCCACCCTATGTATAGGTCTGTTTCTTCCCATCTCCCTCTCTTCTTATCAGTTCTCTTTCATTTTCTATCCCCTACTCTGTCCCTCTTTGTCTCCTCCTTATTTCCCTATCCCCTGTTCTTTCTTTCTTTATCTTTATTTACGATACCTTTCCCTCAATGTTGGTTTAACAACATTAGCAATCCTATCCTAGTATAAATAGCTGGTCCTTCAGCGACACTGCTACAGTTAACTAATTATTACATGGGAGTTTTGTATTTTGTTATGGTATAACTTTAAAATTAATAAAAGGATTAAACACAAATCTGCCCCGTGTGGTGCAGAGTGCTAAGGCAGCAGAAATGCAGCCCTAAGCTCTCGCTCATGACCTGAAGGTTGCAGGTTCAATCTCCGCTTGGTTCAGGTAGCCGGGTCAAGGTTGACTCAGCCTTCCATCCTTCCGAGATGAGTAAAATGAGAACCCAGCTTGGCGGGGGGTAATAAATTAAAAAAAACAAAAAAAAAACAAACTCAAAAGCGCTGTGGAATAAGTTGGCGCTATACAAATAACAAAATTCAATCGCAATCGTTCAGTCCTTCTCATTTGACTTGGTGTCTGAAAACTCTTTAAAACAGTGTTTTAACAAACGGTATTTTCAACAGCAAATAGAGCAGACAGCGTTCTAACGCTCGTCTGAGAAGCCTCACTGTGTGCAAGAGTGGCCTTATACTGCAAATGTGAAAGGCTGAACGATTCTCGTTTGAATGAGGTAACGATGTATCAGCTTGTCCAACCAGGCCGCACGGGTGCGAATGAGCTGGCGATGACTTCATGCGCTCGTTCATATGATAATCGCCTCGTCTAAAAGGACCCCTAGATGAGCCGTTAGGGACATGTCTGACAACATGGAGCCTGTCAGAGAAGCAGCTTTCTGACTGTCTCCAGTGACAACCAGCAGAATTCTGAATACAGCTCTGGACTATAGCACCAGATGTAAATCCGAATTGGCACAAGATGCTGTAAGTCGTGCAAGGCATGTGTTTGACTTTGTATATTTGTAGGTAGGTACAGGAGGCTGTAAAGTACATGTATAATGCAGACCAATCATGGTAACTAAACTTTTTTTCCGTTTCTTCTCAGGTTGGCACGCAAGATTTCGCCAGACGCTTCCACGCAACCTACGTCTCCTGGGCCGTTGCTTACCTTTTAGGCTTAGTTTGTCTTGTTCGGGCTTGCTACTGGGGAGCCATAAAAGTCAGCTATCCAGAACACACCTTTGCATAGAATTGTCTACTGTCCGTCATATCATGTGATTTTTCAGCTAAAGATTCTGAATATTCTCTTATTTTTAACCACTAAACGGCTGGATTTATCTCAGAACTGTACACTGAAGGAGCCTTCAGCCCTGAACGTAGGAAAGTGAATGTCCTCCCTAGTGTGTGGCGTGTTCTTCATCATATCTCCCCCCTGACTAATACAACAGGGGCAATACTCGCTTGCACTCATGCCGCTACAGAGTTAGAGTCCACCACAGTTTCTAGGTGCGGGTACCTGGAAGTTTGTTTTTAAAGGTGTGGCATAGGTGCGTGGGGCAACCGACAAGCTAGGGGTGGGCGTCCTATTAAATCCTCAGTGTGGGATTGCAGGTTGGTGTATGCTAGCTGTTGAAGGCTCGAGCATACCAGGATCTGTATTTTAATAAGTTGGCGGAAAGCCTAGACCAACGTGAAGGCTTAATATCCATATTCATATTGGGGAGGGATGCTGTCTGACAGGAGGCAGTTGTACATGAGCTGAATACCATTGCACTACATAATATGCAACTTAGTTTTGTTGTGCTGCTAGCTTTTGAAGCTCTCAATATCTCCGCTGTTAACATGTTCCAGCATCTGTCCATCGTTCCGTTAAATGCTTCCAGCTTGCTATGTTTTAAACAGTTGTTTTCCCTTTTATCGTCCATCTGTGCCATGGTTACTGTGCAGCTATACGTGATCCATACATATGTATAAATGTTTACACTGCGGCATCGAATTCCTAGTGACCGGTCCGCCCGCGTGGACAGGTGTGTTACATTGTAGCGGTGATTTCTGCACCAGTTGCCCTCTACTTTCACAGACCTGAGCGTGGATGGCTTCCCTATAGATCAGTGATCCCTGCGGAATCCTTTAGCATCGGACACACTGTGTCATGTGTGTTGGAATGAGGCCTTACTGTATAGAAGTAGTATTTTTCTTTTTTTTAATTAAAAGTGCATTATGTTTTACTAGTTCCAAGACATAGCTGCTGTTATGGTGGATGCCAAATAGGTGAATGGACTGGCAATGACCACTGCTCCATTCATGGTCTATAGAGATAGGTAAGTGCATTGTGCTTACCTATCTCAAGAAGTCCCACAGAAGTGAAAGGAGCAGTGATCGCGCATGCACACCGACACTCCAATCATCAGGTGCGCTGGGGTTCCAGCGGTCAGATGTTTGATCACCTATCTTGTTGAAGAGTGCTAAATGATTTTGGCAGGAGAACGCCTTAAAGTGACCCTCCAGTCCTGGACCAACAAAGATGGCCGAACTGCTTCTGACTAGCTGATGCACACTGTGTATTAGTATGTATCGGTAGTCTAAGACACTACATGCTGCTCTGATTGGCCAGTAATAAAAGTGGTTAAAATAGGCCAGTGGTTAAAATAGGTGTTACGGTATGTCTTAGACCAATTATTAACTAATGCACAGTGTACATCAGATCGTCAGAGACGCCGATGCGGACATCTTTTTTTATTTTTTTTTTATTCAACGGATGGTCATTTTAAGTCATTTTTCTGCAATGCCTAGATTTATACAGATCTCCTTGAATTCAATGAGGGCAATATAAATGTATCCGCATTGAGTTCACCTTGTTGGCTTTAGGCAGCCAGAATTTTATCATTTAAAGGGGTATGCAGGTATTTACTATTACTGACCTATCTTCAGTGTAAGTCCTCAATAGTTGATTGGTCAGGGTCAGCTGATTTGATTCTAAGCTGATCCTTCAGCTGCTGTTATTGCAGTAGAGCAGGACGATTGCATCAGTGGTCAGAACTGGAAGTGTAATAGAAGGCTTCATTCCCATGGAAATGAATGGGAGCAATGCCTTCTACTACACTAGACCGCAGCCAAGAGCAAGAAGTGTAATGGAAGCATCACTTGCATTGATTACAGTGGGATTGAAGCATTTCTATTACACTTTCTGATCATCAATGCGGACGTCTGGCTCCGCTCCACTGACAGCAAGTTGAAGAATCAGCTGATCAGCAGGAATTCCAAGTGGCAGACCCCTGCCGATCAACTATTAATGGACCTATCCTGAGGGGAAGTTCTCAATAGTAAATTCTCGGAATACCCCTTTTAAAGATGACCTGTCATAATCTCTAACCAGCAGGCCAGAGCTGCGTACCTGTTGGTCCCTCTGGTGTCTTTTATTTAGGTTTTAGGACAGTCTGCCCCTCAATTTCACTGCAAAGGCTCCGGAGCCCAATACTAGTCCATTGTAAACAGGGTAGACTCATACCGCCCAGTGTCCATGGCTGTTATGTACGTTTGACACCAGGACCTGTCACAGCAATGTCCATGATGATTCCCCCATATGTCTTTATTCTTGCTTTAGAGCTCACCGCATACATTAGGGACTGCCCGCTTAACAATGGACTAGTATGGAGATACAAAGGCAACTGGAGCCATTCCAGGTGAACTGAAGGGGAGGGGGGTAAGCCAAAATATAGACTCTGTAACACTGTAAGGATCAGCAGGGATGCAAGTGCAATAGTATGCAGTGTGTCCTGCTGGTCGGAGGACATGACAAGTCGTCTTTCACTCTTGATAAAAAGCAAGTGATTTTTGAGCACCACCGGTGGAGTAACTATAGTGGGTGCAGAAGTTGCGGTTGTATCTGGACCCATTAGGTCTCTTACACATATGAGGAGACCAGTATAATAAATGAACCATTATAGCTAGAGATATACTGTATTACAGTTTCTAGGTGTGGTGCTGTGGGCTCCCCTAATACTTGGAGCCCTATTCTGAATACACGACTGGTCAGCCTGCCCTGCTTAGGTTGCATTTTAGACTCTGGTACAGTCATGGAAATATTACAGCAGTATGTCTGTCATCACTACTATTTGGATGTTATCTGGCACATGAATACTAGGACATAAGGGACTTGCAATGGGGATAATATATCCTACAACAATTCTGGGTAGTGACATTTAGTCCTGGCCCTACACACTTTTACTTTCAAGCGTTTCTGCAAATATTTATGCCTTTTTGGTTTCTTTAAACTACACATTACGTTGGTGTTTTTAATGCATATTAAATATAAAGTTCCTCTTTGGTGTAGGCATACTTCCATGAAATAAGTAATCACATGGTTGCAATGAATTGAGCGACATGCTAAGTAGTCATCCCATATTGTGAGTAGAATGGGAGGACTATTTGGTGCGCTGCTCAATGGACTGCAGCAGGGGTGTATGAGTGCTGATATAGGGGGAACAACAGGGAAGGTGAATCTAAGACTTACATCCCCGGACTACTTTAAGCTCTATAAGCTAGTTTTATGGGCTAAAAAGTAGCTGACAGATTCCTTTTAATAATGTGGAAATTGGTTACATTATATGACTGCAATATTGGCGGGTTACACAAGTTGGGTCCTTAGAGATCTATACAGAGCCTTGATAATTAAGTGTCTAATTAAGAGGATCAGAAAGTTGTTTGTTCCACAGACAGCTCAACTGACGTCTACATAGGGTGGAAGACCTCTTTGGCTAGCTGGTGCTCAGTAGAGATGAGCGAGTATACTCGCTAAAGCCAATTGCTCGAGCGAGCATTGCCTTTATCGAGTACCTGCCCGCTCGAGACGAAAGGTTCGGGTGCCGGCGCGGGGGAGCGGTGAGTAGAGGCAGTCAGCAAGAGGGGGGGGGGGGTGAGAGGGAGAGAGAGATCTCCCCTCCGTTCCGCCCCGCTCTCCCCCCGCAGCTCCCTGCCCGCCGCCGGCACCCGAACCTTTCGTCTTGAGCGGGCAGGTACTCGCTAAAGGCAATGCTCACTCGAGCAATTGCCTTTAGCGAGTATACTCGCTCATCTCTAGTGCTCAGGCATTACCTGACTGCCTCATTGCTTAACAGGGGTTATCCAGTGTTTTGGTCCTTCTTAGGCCACAGAGATCACTTCTAGCGTGTGTCTCCACAGTGCATGTGTTTTACCGCTAATTGCTGGGCTGCCCCTTTGAAACAATGGCAATTATAGGTGCAGCATGACAACTGGCTATAGAACACCTGCGTTACCCGTGGCTGGAATGTAGAGTGTATGGGCTCCATTATATTCCAAGGAACTTTTTTTTTTTTTCTCAATCTTGCAGTACCTTCCCTGCTTAAAGGGTTTTTTCTACCACTTAAAATTGCTCACCAGGAAATGTGACTGCTGCAGCCAATCACTGACCACAGCGACTTTCTCTGTGACTTTCTCTAGCCAGTGATTGGCTGCAGTAGTCACATGTCCTGCTCAGCTGCAACCAGGAAGAACAGAGTGGGTGTGAAGCTATTTTAAGTGGTGAAACGGCCCCTTTAACCCTGCATAGGGATAGGCTAGCCATGAACTGATGCACATCTGATCTTTTGTACCTTCTGGATTTGCTCTTTGACATCCAAAACCATTCTGCTGCCGTATGTTCTGGAATTAAACATAAACATAATGCATGGTTACAAAGTATTAACCAATCAGCCATCATCCATTTTCTGCATCGATTGCCCATTGCAGGACATGTATTAGTAAGTGTACTTTTCTGGATAGAACTATTTCAGGTAAATAACCATATGTTTCAATTCTTCCCTTTTGAGATGTTGGGGAGGGGCAAAGCATTTGCGCTTTTCATATACGTTGATCTCCAGCAGGATAACTTTTGAAGTATGTACCACGTAGGCAAGTTGATCCCATTTTAACCAAACTTCAGCTGGAATTTCCTTACTTGGTTGGTACCGCTTGACTCAAGGATGTATTTTTTTTTTTTTCTACAAATGTGAAAAGCCATTGTTTTCAAGGTATAGGATGTTCCAATTCCAGTTTGTATGGTTTCCTTACGAGTTGGTGGATGTGAATTTTAGCTATTTTTGTTATATGGTGGCACATACTATATACTGTAGTATCCTTGGTAATGGGTGGCATTTTAAAGTGTGTACTTTGGATGCGGTGGCTACTTTATGCTCTACAGTGTTGCACATTGGATAAGTCTGGTCGTCTCCGTTGGCCATGGGCAACGAATAGTCTTTGACTACATTTTGGCCAAATCAACCCTCCTTTGTGCAGTATTAATGCCTGTGACTTCTTGAACAGTAGAAAATCCATATGTAACATCCTAAATAGTTCAATGTATATTGTACAATGCATATAGATGGAGCCGCATTGTTCAAGAACCATAGAGCTTTGGCAACGATCCTACAAGCTGATTTACTTACCAAATGTCTGTTTTTTTTCTCTCTCTCAAGTTAGCCAAAATGTAATCTTGTTAGGCAACGTGGCTATTCTACCGGGACGCCAGAGCACAATAATCTGTATTTCCTGAGTTCTGTTCCTGTTTGTATGATGTATATTACTATTAGCTTCTTTAGGAATCTCTTGTATCTTTTAAATAATATTAATAAAGATTATTATACAAAGACATTGGATCCTTTTTTATGTTAAACTGCTTTCCACCCTAAAATGTCCAATCCGTCTGTTGGGTTAATGCTACCAGCTTGGCTGCCATTATAACTCCCACGGGAGCTGTCGCCTGGTACATGTGCTAAGTGATGGGGGTAGATCAGAGCAGGAGCAAAATGTGGGGGATTTACAGACAGATGTCCTCACTTACCAGCTAGGTTCAGGTGAACCAGTCGCCAGGTTCATGCTGCTCAAACCATGGCTAGCATGAACCCAGGACAGATATGCCCATTCGGTCCATGTTTGTTTTATACTTTGCCAGAAGTTTGGCTTGGGGGTCAGCTGTCGGGTCCACAGGTGGCTGCGTCATCAGCGCTGAGATCTCTTTTCCTATACACAAAACGGGAGAGGAGCTGTCACTTGTGATGCCGCAGGCGGGGACAGCCGTGAGTGGCCCACCTGAAGCACAGTTCTCAGACCCGTTGAGTTAGTGTCAAACTTCTAAAGGCAACACTCATACAAGCGTTTTATTTTTTTCAGCGTATTTTGCGCGCTTCTAGTACGCAGCAGTAAACCTCCGTTTTTTTGAATGGGGCCGCTGACACTAGCGTTTTTTTGCGGCTCATATTATACAAGCGCAAATTGTACACATTTTAATGTGCCTTTCACGCCATAAATCGCTCATTGAAATCAATAGGGTGTGTAAAGAAAAAAAAAACAAACAAAATGCAGTATATACGCACTTGTATGTGTAATACTGCGTTTTTTACACATGTTTCTATGCCACTGGGAGAAGAAAAAAAGTGGGGACGGCCTCCAAAAGCAGACTGTTCATCACACAAAGTGTTAATGTTTCATCAGCATGGAGCCCACCTGAAATACACCTATAATACGCACGTAAAAAAGAATGCAGCATGCTCTATTTTACAGTTTGTTATGGAACCCTATTCTCTATTCTCTATGGGTGCATATAAAATGGTGTACATATGCAATTAAGTTGCGTGTATGCGGCGTTTATATGAAATATTGCTAAGTAACAGAGCGGGAAATTTTAAAAAAACAAACGGGAAGATATGCTGTCATGCGCAGTGCAAAATCGCTACCATATGCCACCTCACACAGTGGTAAAACGTTGTGTTATACACCCAACATCAGAGAATTGCATGTCCGTGTGTGCGTGTAATAAATGGGCTTGCAGTTTTTCCCAATATTGATGAACATAGAGTAAGGCCTCATGTCCATGGGGAAAATCAGACCCGCCGTGGATTCTTCATGTAGAATCCGTAGCGGGTCCCTCCTGCCCCGCGGACATGAGGCCTAAGTATAAGAATAAACTCACCTGCTCCGGACGATGCCGGATCTTCCTTTCTTCTCGGCCGGATCTTCTTTCTTCGGCCCGGCGGATATGCCCGGCACGCCGGCAGCGTGCCGCGCACATGTACCGGGCACATCCGCTGGGCAGAAGAAAGAAGATCCGGCCGTGAAGAAGGGAAGAACCGCATCGTCCGGAGCAGGTGAGTTTAATTCTGGTACGGGTGTTCCGCAGATCCGGACGGCTTCCATAGGCTTCAATAGAAGATGGAGCATGTCCTTTTTTTTTTTTTCCCGCCACCGGATCCGCGCCTGACAGGAAAAATGACATCTGCAGGTATTTAACTACCTGCGGGTGTCCAATGCATCTCTATGGAGCGTGGATCCGCGTGCAGGAGAAACGCTGCGGATTTAAAGCCCGTGGACATGAGGCCTAAGAGTGGACAGACAGATACATGCATTGCATATGGTTAAAGCTATAGAACATTCTAAAAATTAAAGTAGTAAGTTGCATGATCTACATGCAATGACTTCATATGAATCTGTAGAAGTCCAAATAAATCAGCTTGTCCTTCTAATAGGAACTTTTTACGTAGTTTGATGGAACATATATGTATACGTGTCAGATGCAGACAAAGTAGGGAGCCTTTTGACTAGCATCAACTGACATAGTAGTCCAATGTATACGGGGTTAAACATCAGGTGTAGTTAGATTGGTTATGCGTTTTAAAGACACGCATTGCATTATGGGAAGGAGGTGATCAAGACCTGTATTAAGGTTGAAACTTGTACTCTGTGAGCCATGATGTATTAAGCACAATTTTTAATAAAGTACGCAAGTTTTTCACGCAGTCCAAGCTCCCTGGAATGGTTTGATATGCAAGCAGCTAACAGCAGGCGGCTGGTTGTCAGTCACAGCCGGCTCACACTACCGATGGAGCGGGAGTGTAGGTATGTTTGCAATAACCTCTTCCCAGCAAGAACATAAACTCGCTGTTATATTAGCAGATGTCTTCGCAGACGCATACACATACAGAAGTACTTGAATTCTAGAGGGGCCATGAACACTGCTGATCCAATGGTGGCCTAGTTCCCACAGGATTCGTACACTACGTGTGGTCAGACGCACAAACAAACGGATTCTGGATATCAATAGCCCAATATATTCATACTAAATGGAAGATGAAAATCTTGAGCTTTGCGGCTCAGCCAATCACTGCAGCGCTTGATGAACCAATCACAGCCATCTCATTGACTGGCTGTGATTGGTTCTCAAGCGCCGCTGCTCAGCAAATCACTGCAGCACTTGAGGAACCAATTAGGATTTTTGAACCCCCAGACCAGGAAGCGCTGGCTGAAGACTACAAGCAAGTGCAGAGGAACTGCTGAAGGAGAAGTGAGGCGGAGGGGACAGCACCTGTTAGGTAACGTATTGGTTTTTTTGGGTTTTTTTTTAATGTAATCAGGGCTTATTTTAGGGACAAACAGTAGGATTTCCTACTGTAAAAGTTGCACTGCATGAAAACCGCAACTTTTATGCAATGCAACACAAAGGAAGGAAACATGGGCTACAAAATATCCCAAATTGCGGTAATATTCAGCATGCCACAACTTTTCTTCTTGCAATGTAGCAGCCTACAAAACATCGCTAATGTGAAGGAACCCATTGGAAAGCATGGGCTTCACATAAATGCAATGTGTAGCACTGTCGCATTGTGAGAAAATCACACGATTTTGTCTCCCGTGTGAACGCGCCCTAATGAAAAAAAAGGTTTGGTACAGTGTTAGCGAGTAGAGTAAAGCGTGATTGTTCCCAGCAAGAGAAACCGAGTAATCTTGTAGATATGATACCTTTTAATGGCTAACAAAAATACATGATGTTATAGCGAGCTTTTAGGATATCGTCAGGCTAATGAATGAAACTAGTTTGGATGGCACATAATTATAACCTGCAGAGGGAAGGGGGACAACCCTCTTGATCTAAATCAATGTTTACACAGAAATTTGGGACTTAAAACACAAGACAGTCTGAGCAGAGAGATAAATACTAAATCCGTTCACTGAGCTAAGGGATGTGACAATTTTATGATGTCTCTTATATGCCCTACAGAATTGGCTTTCACAGATGCTCCCTGACATAGCAGAAGTTGTGTCCCAACTTATTCACACAATGACCATGTAAAGAATCGGAGTGGAGAGGCACAACGAAAAGGCAAGATGGTTGTGTTCCTTGTGTAGAACCGCTACTGCACGCTGGAAAAAGTGATGTTGCGGGTCAAAAAGGATTGCGATAAAGTCGCAAGTCTATTTATTTTGTGGCCGACATTTGTATCGGTCCCAGAAAGCTGGCCACGTCATACGGCTGAGGAATGTCCTTGTTTCTGGCAAAAAAGCGCTAAAGGTGTATTGTGTATGCTAGAGGAGAGAAATCCTCGTACCGTGCTGAATTGGAAAAAATCATAGAAAATTGTCATTCCTTGGCTGCAATAAGTGACCAGGAAAGCGGGTCTGACCACGCAGCTGTGGGGTGCGCCATTTATACGGGACCATTATCACTCAAAATGTGTTCAAAAGAACAAATGTACGCGATAATTGTATAAATACACAGCCATCATGTTCTACTTGTTTACATCATCGCTGACTTCTTGCTGAGTGTAACCGCAACAACGGTGATTGGATTGTCTAAACGCTCTGTGCAAGCGCTAACAACTTGGCGGTGACGTTGGCGCTCGTGTTGTCGTTGAGATGACTGTCTAAATGGGACATAAGTGCGGAGGGAGGGGTCCCTAGTTCCAGGCAATATGAGGCTCGGAAAATTGTGGGGCCTTATGGCCTGTGGTGCCAGTGTGAGATGGCGGGTCTACAAATGTAGTCCGAATAGCCGCTCGATAGATCGAATGTGTAAACACTTTCACCAACTGCAGAACAAGCGAGAATTCATAAATTCAAAAGTGATGGTGCAACTATTTTGCAATCGCTGTTACACACCGCGTGCTGACTGAACACTGTAAGGCTGGGTTCACACAGGGCGGATTTGCCGCGGCAAATCCGCCTGCGGCCGCTAATCTCGGGATTAGCCAGCCATGTGGACGAGATTTCTCAGAAATCTCGTCCACACGGGATGGCCAATCCGCTGTGGTAAGTCAGGCTGGAACCGTGGCTGTGGCCACCGCAGCCGCGGTTTCAGAATATGCAGCATGTCTATTTATCTTTTATTTCCGCCGCGGCCGCTCTCTCCTCTATGGGAGCGCCGGCCACAGCGGAAGAGCGAGCGCCCGGGCCGCTTCAAAGCCGTTGCGGGTTTTTCCGCGGCGGAAATCTCGCGGTTTTTGCTGCGGCCAAACCGCGGTATTTCCAGCGGGAATACGCCCCGTGTGAACCCAGCCTAAGGGCTCCCACCCACTAGCGTTTTTTTTCACTGCGAAATTCGCACGTTTTTTTTTTCTACAGGGGGTCTATGGGACTTGTAAAGCTAAAATCGCGATCGCGAAATCGCGATTTTGCGCAATCGCGATTTTAGCTTTACAACTCCCATAGCCCAAAGACCCCTGCAGAAAAAAAAAAAACGCTGCGAATTTCGCAGTAAAAAAACGCTAGTGGGTGGGAGCCCTTAGGGTAGGTTTATGTAACATATAGGGTATGTTTCCACCTACCGTAAACACTGCGGATCATTCACCAGTAAGTTGTAAGTAATGAACTGTGTTTTTACAGGTCATTGGTTAGACTAAATAATAGAATCAAAATCATAAAACAAAAATACATGTTTAGTATGGCTGTGTCCGTAAAAGTCAGATCTATCAAAGTAACGCATTATTTACCCCGCACGGTGAGCGTCGTCCGGAAAAAAAATTAAGAACGCCAGAAATGCGCTTTTTTGGTCATTCTGTCAAGCAATAAAAAGTGATCAAAAAGTCATATGTATTCCAAGATGGGACTAATGCAAACTACAGGACGTCCCGCAAGAAATGAGTTCTCGCATAACTATGTGGACGGAAGAATAAAAAGGTTATTGCGCGCAGAAGATGGCAGCAGAAAATAATGTTTAAAAAAGTAAATGACTTTGTAAAAAAAATAAAAGTAGTAAGCTAAAAAAAAAACCACTGCATAAGGCCGCCTGCAGACGGCCGGGTCGGATACGGCTGCAAGAATTCTCGCAGCGGGACCCGAACCGAGCGCCTGCAGAGAGCAGCGTGGAACTCACCCGCTCCCGCACCTCCGGCTCTTTCATGCGCAGAGCGGAGCCGGTGGCCGGGGAGTGACATCAACTACAGACGGGTCGCAGATCGGATGCCTTCCACTCTCTTCAATCGAAGCCGTTCGCGTGGCAACCCCACTGAAATAGAGCATGCTGCGAGTTGATTTCCGCATCCAAAGATCCGCATGCTTTACTTCAGCTGCAGGCACCCATCATTGTCTACAGGCGGCTTGAACTGCAGATCGTCCACGCGGATTCCACAATTCAAATCTGCCTGTGGACATTAGACCATGTGATACCGTGTATCATGCGTGCGCTGTACACACTTGTGATACCCAGTGATTTCCAGGCAATCATTCCATTGCCTTTCGCAGTTCCGATCACATTTGCCTGTCGGAATTGTGTAAAACGTGAGCGCAAAAAAGAACGCAGCCTGTTCTATTTTGCGACATACACTGTATACACGCGTGAGAACCCATCGGATGCGCACATACGTCGTTTAATTCGGAATGACGGGGGAAATATTGACAAAAAACAGTGGACTGTGCATGATGGCGTGCGTGAGATACGCTGTCATACGCAGCGATAAGTCGGGTCACTAGCGGCTTCACAGAGGCTGTCACCTACGTAGCGGTTTAGGTAGCCTAAGAAGTAGGCGGTGGGGTATTGTTCACGTGTAAAATATGGGTGGTGGAACAGCACCGTTAGTAGATGGGCGCAGGGGTGGGGAGCAGCTGGGGATAAAGGCGAGGACGCATTCACAAGAGTGTATTTGAGCCGCGTATCACATGGGCGGGTTTTGTGCGTGTAATACGTAGTAGTGAACAGAACGCATTGATTTGAATGAGTTCGTTCACCTGAGCCATTTTTCTTTCACTGCGCATTTGCGCACGCGAAAAAAAAGGCACTAATTAGTCTAATCAAAATGGGTTCTTTTTCTGAAAAATGATGCAGCGTTTCACGTATCTCCTAGTGTATTGATTTCTATGGGGGTGTTTGGTGCACAAACGCGCAGGTATTTACGCACAGGTGGATGTTTTGCACACGCAAATATACCCGTGTGAAGCCGGCCTTGTGGATTTTAAAGCCCATCCATATCTATAAATGTGTCAGGTGTGTCTGTGCACTAATGACTCCGTCATGCCCCATCATGCCGGCAGCTGTGAAGACCTGCATGCTCAAGCTTCCTATAGCATGCACTACACAGAACAGCCGGCAGATGGCGCTGTTCCGCAGTACATCTCGGGAACTCATGGCCGCATGATGGATACGCGCACTACTTTCTGTTGCAGCGCGGAGGTGGACGGTTAGGTCGTTACTGTGGCGGTCTGTAGCAGGTAAGAGGTGATTGTGGGGGTAGGGGTTTGAGGAGGATGGCGGCACTGCGCCTCTCTCTCAGATTTAGATCACTTTGTAGGGACCTCACAGACGCCTGAAGGGGCACAGATGTATTGTTCTATTTTAAAAACCGCTCTGTTCTTGGTTACAGGTTGTTCTGAAAACAGCAACTAACTCCCCTCATGTTTGTGGTTGGAGGGGCGCGGATAAAGGTGACCCCATTGGGGCGTATGCAAATTAGTTGGTGAAAAAAGCCCTGTTCTCCCTGCATATATGTACGTTCATATGCATGTTTTTTGCGGCCGTGTAGCATTTTTTTTTTTTTTAATTCTTTTTTTCAACACACTTTCACTTTTTTCAATGAGCCTTCGCTGTGTTTTTTAAAACATTTTTTTGTGTGCGTAAGCGCGGCTCACACGGCCGTATACGTAACCCTCTGCGTTAGCCGCCGGTGACCCGGACTATCGCCATGTATGGCAGCTAAATTGTACTGCGTATGTCCGCATATCTCACGCACGCCGTTATGCGCAGTCCTTTCTAGGTTTTTTTTGTTCAGCTTTCCTGCACTTTTGCTTCAAAATGGCGCATATATTGGCTGTCCCTATGCAAGGTGATTGCGTTGATTACGTACCCATAAAGAACAATGCGCTCTTACGCACAATGCGTGGCAAACCATATATGCTGTTCTTTTTTTTGCCCTCGCGCTTTACGCAATTCCTACGTGTAAATGTGAGTGAAACTGCGTAAGGCAATGTGTTTGTATGCGAATCACCGCGTATCGCGTTTACACCACACACGTAGTCTGCGGTAATTGTATACTGGTGTGAGCTCGGACTGCGTCTGCGTTACGTCTCGGTTCGGGGTTTCCGTCTCTGCTGATTTTGGAGGAGAAAGCCTGAAATAAAACAGAAGTTTGGGGGGGGGGGGGTTTGGACGGTATAATAACGCTGCAGACTGCGACATTTTCCTGTTCAAAAAAACGGAAACTGAAACTTTCCCTTTTTTTTTTTTTTTCTTTTTTGAAAACCCGTTAAAACCAACCGAGGATAAAAAGAAAATGGATCCGTTTTGGATCCAGAAACAGACCAAAGAGGCGGAAACCCAGAACGGACCCCAACGCAGGTGTGAAGATACGCCATGTGACGGGGCCCTCATGGTGTTCAGATGGGGGGCTAAAAACTACATCTCGAAGTCCGCAGGACTTTTCGGTGCAGCTTTCTCAGTCAGTTCTTAGCGACCCGATCGACTCAACTCCAAGCTCACAGGAGCTGAATCTGGTGATGTGACTACCGTACTTGGCAGTGCTATTGTATCTTGTCACCACCAGGAGACTAGCATATGACGGGGCTGGCATGGAGGAACGCCCCGGTCTCACCCCTAGCTCCCAATTGGCTTCATTATTCCCTGCCATACAATCTGCCAGAAATCGCACAAAATGTTCTGCAGCCTCCTCTCCATGCCATGTGGCCTCCCGCTCTGCCGGCGCACACTGCAGCCGAAAGCGTTGTCACAGGGTTCCCGGCTGCTCTGCCCGCTGTACTCTCCACTCCTGCTGCTGACTGCCACCTTCCCTTCTGTCCCCTCGGCCGGGCGCTGCATTATTTTATCCACCCTCCTCTGTACGCCGCAGAAAAGTGGCCTCACGTTTTCCCGGCCCACACTGCAGCCGGAAGCGTTGTCACTGGGGTCCCAGCTGCTCTCTCCGCCATAGTGTCACTTCCAGTATTGGTCCCCCTGCGGTGGGGACCGCTGTGACTCACGACCCGTGGCGGTCAGGGGAGATGCAACTGGGGACGCCTGCTGCGGGGTAAGTCTTGTACCTAGCCGTGTCTGCATGGATTTTAGCGTGGGCTGGAGGGTTAGTTTTCCTGTTAGGTTTAAAGCTGAATTAGACAATGATTTTCGCTCAAAATTCACTCAAAAGCCGTCTTTTGATCGATATTGTTGTGTCTAACTGCACTGACATTGTGCAGTTTTCGTTAAGTCATCACTGAAAGATCAGCGGTCAGTTATCAGGGATTTACAGTGGGATGCAGCTGATACTATTGATTCAGCTGTATTCCGCTCCCTGATGACAGGTGGGGTATGAAGAACAGAGCGGTCCAGCTGTGTTCTGCATAGCCCGCTTATCTGTATAACAGCCAGGCGCTTTGAGCAAGGAACAGCAGCCCCGCTTGTCTTCTGCATCCCCCGCTCAGAGCGCAAAGTGATCGCTTAACGTTTGAGCGATCATCTTGCCATGTAATGCACACGATTATCGCTCAACAGACCCCTTTTGAGCCATAATCGTTGTGTCTAAATGGGCCTTTAGACTATTAGCTCTAAATGCTTCCATGTTACAGTTCATAATGTAAGCCTAACTGGAAGGAGAACCCTAACCCTGCAGCCCAGCCTAAAATCAAGGCAGACGCTGCTAGGACCTTCAAGGACCTTCACGAAATCAGCCAATCGGAAGCTAGGGGTGCGACAGGGGTGTTCCTCCATGGAAGCCCTGTCAAACCCCTAGCTTCCGGTGGTGACAAGGTACAATAGTATCGTACTTACCTTCCAGGCCCTTCTGCTGACGGCACGACTACTTGTGTGCATAGAGCAAGAGCACCAGTCTGTGTGCTAGTAGTCCACATGCATTCAGTGGCAGCTGTAACGGCGCACAGCAGGCCATAGAAGGGAAGTATATAGTCCCCTCCCTGGATCAGCACCTCCGGCCCCACGAGCCCATACTTTTAGTTTATGGGGCTGATGAGAGCTGACAGCTTCCCTTTAACTGCATGTCTGAATAGGGGTTGTCCATCTGTATTTTGCCACTGGAAGCGGGGAGAGACAAGGAACCATTGTGACGCCCTCTGCATATCCTGCATGGGTTCCACTATTCACAATAGGACCTGTAACTGCCCAGCCTGCATTTGCTTCTCTCCAAGCCCAGTGTCAGATCGGAGTGTGTGCCTGGAATGGCCTTGTACATTTTCTGCAGTTGCTCCTCAGAAATCCTCCTCTGTACCTGCATCCTGGTGTTCACGTGATTTTTGCCATTTCTTGGGGTCAAGAATGAGTTGTGCTTTTATGTGACAGTTGTTTCAGCACTTAAAGGGTTATTACTAGGGATGTTATATGGCTAGGATATGCTATGGTTTTTATTTAGTGGGGGGGGGGGGGGGGGCATCCTCTGGGACCCTCACAGTCCTGAAAATCAACTGGTAGCAGTGCTAATTTAGCTCTGCAGCTTCCTTTTAAATTCTCCCTACACAGCAGCGCCCTATACCCCTACACACTGTATCACATCTTGTATCCAAGCTAGAGGTGGTACAACAGGGTACTAGAGCTTCCATGCCCTTCTGTATCACATCTTGTATCCAAGCTAGAGGTGGTACAACAGGGTACTAGAGCTTCCATGCCCTTCTGTATCACATCTTGTATCCAAGCTAGAGGTGGTACAACAGGGTACTAGAGCCTCCATGCCTGCCTGTATCACATCTTGTATCCAAGCCAGAGGCAGTACAACAGGATACTAGAGCCTCCATGCCCCCCATATCACATCTTGTATCCAAGCTAGAGGTGGAACAACAGGGTACTAGAGCCTCCATACCCTCCCATATCACATCTTGTATCCAAGCTAGAGGCGGTACAACAGGGTACTAGAGGCTCCAAGCCTGCCCGTATCACATCTTGTATCCAAGCTAGAGGTGGTACAACAGTGCACTGGAGCCTCCATACTCGCTGGTAGCGGTACAACAGGGTACTAGAGCCTCTATGCCCACCAGTATCACATCTTGTATCTAAGCTAGAAGCGGTACAACAAGGTACTAGAGCCTCCCTTCAAGTGGTCAGTTTTCTGCAAGAAGTTCTCCTTTTGCTCTGATTCTGTAATCACTTATATCAGCGTTACAACAATCACACACAGAAAGTTCCATTTGATTCCGACACCTTCTGGGGAGGACGGGTCTGACCATGAGTGCATATTTCAGGCCGCTCATTGAGCTGCTACTCCAAAAATATCCGCATGTCTCTGGTTAAAGCACTGGTAAGAGCAGAGTAAGATCTTCACCGGTAACAGCGGCACGTTGTTGGAGGTCTTCATCTTCTGTTATTAAGCATCGTATTATTACATACATTTAGTTATCAGGCCCGATGTCCGCGGCCCCCACCGGTCCTGAGTGTGGAATCCCCCACAGAATCTGTCCGCAGCCATGGGACACGGTCTCCCCTCTCCGGACCCACTGCGGGTCTCCTCCGTCACGGCTGGATCTTTTCTTCAGCACAGTATTTTCTGGAGGCGCCGGCCGACACGCATGCCAGTGCCTTTTTTTTTTTTCTTTTTTGAATGTTCTGCGTATCAGCCGTGTCGGCTGTGGGTTTGCCGTGGATTAGATGGCTTCCTTTGACTTCAATAGAACTCGTCCGTGTGGGATCCGCAGAAGAAATGGAGCATGCTGCGATTTTTCTCCCACGCATGTAATCCACACGCCGGAAGAAAACTACATCTGCATGCTTCTAAATCGTTTGTGGACGCTAATGCATCCCCTAAATCAAATCCGCCCGTGGACATCGGGCCTTTATCTATACATAGAGGCGAATGTTGGCCGTGCTGTGGCTGGGCACAAATCACACGGATCTACAGTATTGTCTGGATGATAGGAGTATAGCAATGCCCTCTACAGGGTGGGACATGTATGATTAACAATGTACCAGGACAGTTCTGTCTGAGTACAATACAAGCAGAAATGCCATATACTGCAATACATTGGTTATACGATATACTGCAATACTAATCACATGATCGCAAGTTCAGGTCACCTATGGGGACAGGAGAAACAAAGGGGGTGGGGGGCTTAGTGTATTAAAAAAAAAAGTAAAGGGTGTGAAAAGTTGGGGTTCAGTCCCACAGGTGTAAGTATGCTGTATAATGCCTAACGTGATTAGAGCCCTAGGGCCGCACTGACATGGGTGTTGTTGTAGAGCGTCTAGCAGGCTTTTATAATACCACAGTCCTGAGTAATCAGCTGATGGTAGCAGGAAGGGGGCTGAAATCCTTGCATGGACAGACAATAGATAAAGCTCCCCAGCGCCCCCCTCTGTCTGCACACATCTTATCTTAGGTAAGCAATTCTGTGACCTTGTAACAACAGACGGTCTGCCGCTCCCTGATCAGCCAGTGCTGCCAGTCTTTATTGTAGTGCTGACTGCACCTGGTGGGCAGACTTGGTACCACAGTGCTAATGCCCAATTACACATTATGATTGTCGCTCAAACTTTGCTAAAAGTGCGCGCTGATCGTTCCGCGGCCAGCTTGTACTTCTTGTTGGCTTACAGTTTGTCGCTCCGTTTCAGCCTACATAAGCCATCGTTGCTTCGCTCTCCTCTTGTTATATCTCCGTGTATAACATAGGAATGTGAGCGCCGAGCGAGACGTGAGACACAGCGAAGACCTGCCTGTCTAAACGCTCTGCACGGGCGCCAAAGAATTAGCGGCGCCGTCACTTGTGAGCTCATCCAAACAATCGGCTTGTGGCATAGGGACGTTAGGGCCTCAGGATGCAGGAGGGGGCGCTGTTTGTTGGCATGCCTACATTCCTATAGCAGCTGCATTTATGTGTGTACATTGCGAGTGTTCGGCCGCCATCACGCGGCATAGCCAGATTACGCATGCAGGTTCCTGCAGCATGCGTAATACTGCAGATTCCGGCTCTGACGGCGGCCTGCGACCCCTGCGTACCTCCTTCTGCTGTACTGCGAATTACCACGGATGTTCGCCGTCAGTCATGCACGGAACAGATTTTTTTTTTTTTTTTTTCCACGTTGTTGCTAGGCGATGATGATGTCAATTGTGGATAGGCCGCAGGTGGTACGGCTTCCATTGACTTCAGTGGAAGCCGTCCGTGTGGAGTCTGCACAAAAATAGCGCATGCTGCGTTTTTGTTTTTTTTTTAATTTATTTTTTCCTCTGCTCGCTCCATGTAAAAACCGAGGCAGAAAACGCATCAAAATCCATGCCATTGGCGCAGATTTAGGCCGCCTGCAGATGGCCGGGTCGGATCCGGCAGAGAGAATTCTCGCCGCGGAACCCGAGCCGAGCGCCTGCAGAGAGCAGCGCATACTCACCCGTGCCCCGCAGCTCCAGATCTTTCATGTGCCGGCGCATGTGCAGACCGGAGCCGGCGGTCGGTGAGTGACGTTTCTGTGCGGTGCTCTGTGAGCCCCAAACAGAAATAGGGCATGCTGCGGTTTGTTTGCCGCACGAGAATTCGCGCGGCCAAACCGCAGTCGTCTGCCTAGGATTGCGTTTAACGCAATCCTATGGCAGCTTCCAAGGGCGGAAATTCCGTGGGAAATTCCGCCCGTCTGCAGGCGGCCTTAAACTTGTTTTCTGCCCCAGTTTTGGTGTAGATTGTCCGCCGCGGACAACACATGCCGTTCTCCCATATGTGTAAACGTACCCTAGTACGGGGCTTTCAGTAGGAATTTTACTTTTTTGGTAACCCCTTACCAGTCAGGATGTAAATTTACGTCCTGGGGTGAGAAGGGGTTAACCTCACTAGGAGGAATAAAAGCTGTGTTCTTGTTGGTTGCTATGGGCAACAAAGACAGTTTTTTTGTTTTAAATCTCCCCCTATGTCTATCCAAACATCGTGGCACTCAGCGGAGCAGACTGGACCCCTGACGTCGCAACACGACCGCCGGATAGTCATTGTGCCACAATCATTCGTGAATACTTTAAGCCAAAATTGTAGCGCCCCTTTAATGTAAACCCAGTTGGTGGAGTGATGGAGAAGCACATGTATGAGGGAGTAACCTCATCAGTGTGGGGGAGGGTCAGCCGTGGGTCCGAGTCAGCAGGGGGCCGCCCACAGTGGTAAGTTCTGTCTACTTCCAGTCCTGGATGACTGGCTGTGAGCTCGGCATGATGATTCCCCTCCTGTGCTGTAGACGGGTTGTCTGATACAAGACCTCATCCCTTACCACTAGTTCTCCTCTCCTCTGTGGGCCTGTCTGCACGTTGCCAGGTAATTGTTATTTTTTTGTTGTTAGTTTTTAGACTTTCTGCAGTTTTTTCTTTTATTCTTTTGATTGCTTTCAGTTGTGGTCCTGCGACGTTTGGTAAGCTGGTGGCCCTGTGACGTTTGGTAAGCTGGTGGCCCTGTGACGTTTGGTAAGCTGGTGGCCCTGTGACGTTTGGTAAGCTGGTGGCCCTGTGACGTTTGGTAAGCTGGTGGCCCTGTGACGTTTGGTAAGCTGGTGGCCCTGTGACGTTTGGTAAGCTGGTGGCCCTGCGACGTTTGGTAAGCTGGTGGCCCTGCGACGTTTGGTGAGCTGGTGGCCCTGCGACGTTTGGTGAGCTGGTGGCCCTGCGACGTTTGGTGAGCTGGTGGCCCTGCGACGTTTGGTGAGCTGGTGGCCCTGCGACGTTTGGGGACTATAGAGCCCAGCGTGCCGTCACGTGTGTTGTGTTAGGATGTCATGACTGCGGTGGTGGCTTCTGGTGTGTTTCGGATTGTTCTGCGTGCCGTGGATCACATCTTCTTTGTTAGTTTCTACTCTTATTTTTTTTCTCTCTTTTTTCCGTGTTTTGCTGTGTGCTGTCTGTGTGGCACGCTATGGCTGAGCGAGCCCGCTACTAGTCTATCAGTTTGGACAGCCATGCTTATTTTTCTGCTGAATTACCCTCCAAAAGCCTCCGGTCTCCGATGCCAACAGCGCAACACATTCCAGACCCACGTTCATATTAACCCCTTATAGAAGCTGTATTATCCCATATGGACCGGCCGCCCCTCCTGACGTGTCCAAAGGTAGCTTTTACATGGCACGACTATCGCCTGAACCTAATAGCCTTCCTGCGGCTGCCGACGAGGCGCTGAGCAAGAAACGGCTCGTCTGTCGGAGTTGCTTGGTTGTTGTGTGAATGGAGGCGAACCAGACGATCACCAGCCGCTCCACCTCCAGTCATTGAATGACTATCGCGCAGTGTAGAGCGCAGGCAATAGTCAGCTGTCGGGCGCTAATGTGTCTGACAGTCGTCTTGTGTAACAGTGCCTTTACAATTTAGTAACTGCTTATAATCTTCATGAAACATCAATTCTGTAGCTTCTTTTCTTAGAACTCTGCACTATGCTGTTCCTCTATTATTCCTCCTGGAAATGTGTGGACAACTAGGTGGAGTCATGTCGATGGGGGAGTGTCATCACATACTAAAACTACCCTAGTACTGGTTTTTTATGGATCTTGGCAACACCCAGGGTTTGAAAAGGGGGAAAAAAGCCTCATTACAATTTTTGTCACAAATGTAAAAATCAACACCATTTGGGCTTCACACGGGCGGGAATCGCGCACATGTTTTGTCCGTTGTGAGACGCACGGATATGAACTTGTTCGCATGAACAATTTTTTTTATCCCCCCCCCCCCCCCCCTTCACTCCTCATTGGGAGGGTAAAAATTGCATAATGTTTTATCTTTTCCGTGGGACCCTAACAGACATGGCGTGGCGCTCGCATGCTGTACGATGTACACAAGTGCGATGTGGGAAATGCTTGCCATCCTCTGACGCACGTGAAACGTGGACCTGCGGAACGCAATTTCACAGAAATACGGAGAGCCATTTTTGAATAAAATAAAGTCTTGCATCGGTGTGAAAACACACGTTGGCACCGCGATATCGCACCAGCTTTCTTGGCCCGATACCGTGTGAATGTAGCCTTACACTGATGATGCATTTAAAGCATTGTAAATGCTACTATGTTTTTTATTTTTTTTTCTACAAAAAAACTCTTGCTGTACTATTTTTCTTGTTGTTGTTGTTGTTTAACCCCTAGGGAATTATGGGCGATTTACAACACACAGAAATCTCATGTAAAATTTGTCCGTGTAAATACAGCCCGACAGCATTGAGGTCGGGACCTGCGGGGACTATGTCTGCAACACTGGGCATGCAGGCGAGGGTCGCAGTGTAGCCCCGCTGTCTTACAGAGTAATGGAAGTCAATGCGGCACTAAAAAGTATTTATTTATTTTTCTCTGGTGATCTGTCACACACAGCGGGTCACGACGTGACCCTCCTCTATTAGTGTATGAGATGTATGGCTACACTGTGATCCACAACCTTACATAGAGTGCTTGTGGAGCAGCGGTACAGTGCAGTCCCACCCTATGCACTGCTGGCGTACACTAAACCACATAATGGATGATTCCGTTACACGGAGCAACTATTGTTCAAGGTGCTTCTAGACGGAAACAATTCTACTTCCAACAAGTGAAAGTGTACAATAATGGTTGTCTAAATGCGAGCCAACGACGAAGAATAATCATTCCCTTTTCATTCATCGTTCATTTCATACTGGCATAAAAATCATTATTGGTGCGTTCACTAATTGTTCGGGTTAAACGGAGCTCGTTCGGTCCTCCTTCACGAATATGAAGGACTGTTAGACAGATACTTGGTTGGCTTGTCAGAGAGGGCCCGCAGACGGTCGCTCAGAAATGTTGTGTAGGGGAATCATTCATCCGCTTTTACACGGAGCGATGATTGATCACTGGTTGTTTGCTGTGATGCCGTTCCTGGAGGGGATCTCCATGCAAGTCGTTCAAATACCAACGACTGTGACTTTACACCAGACGACTCTTGATCAACCAGCTACTAACGATTTCTTGCGCATCACCCTCATTCAGTTTTTCACTGTATCGTGGGAACCTGAATAAACGATAATTTGTTCATTTTCTGCAGGCATGAAAATCAGACGATCATCCTGTGTACTGTGATGGAGGCAGGCGGACGGAACGACCCCCGCCACTACCTACCTACCTACATTTACTGAGCATTCATTGCTCCTGTGGGAAAGTACAGGACTGATTATAGAATGTGAAGCGCTGAGCGATACTCCAGCAGTGATCTGCCTGTCCAAACGCTTTGCATGAGCGCTAACGACTAGCGGTGACATCAAGGCGCCTTCACTCGTTTAGCCGACAGTTGTCCCATGTAAATGGGGCATAAAGATACAGCAGATGTATCATCTAGCATGAATCATTGTGATAGGTCTGGTGCATTTTAAAAGGCCTGGCTCACACGGGCACCGGATTCCACGTGCGAGAGGCCCACAGTGGATTCCTGCTGTGAGCCCGGTCGGCGACTCTGTATTATGTATGACCGCGGTGGCTCGCTGTCGGTCATCCGCTGTACAGGTTTTTTTTCTTATCTCCTGTGCCGTTCCTAAGCGATGAGGGTACCCACAGCCCATAAGCAATGTTAACTGCATATGGGCTGTGGGTTGGACGGCCTCCATTGACTTTATTGGAGGTTGTCCAAGGCAAAATATAGAATGCTGTTGAGTACACAATACATGCCTTTCAATGCCTGTGTTTTGTGAATTCCGCACTTGGAATCTGCCCATGTGAGCCGGCCTGAAGGGTCCTTCACACTAGCATAGGCCATATTGGGCCTGTGAATCTTTTCAGTACATTATATGGTATATTAAATAGTACCATTAAAGAATACAACTAGTCCCGTAAAAAAAAAGCCTCAGATATTAACATCAATGGAAATTTTTTAAATTATAATTTTCTAAAAGTTGGGAAGAGAAATGGAAAGGGAGGGGGGGGGGGATGGTCCGTGTCTATAAGGGTTTACCTATCATGTAACTGTAACCTCCTTTTCCTTAGGCTGTGAATTGCTGCGAAGCCCCAAAATGGAAGTCCGAAGGCTAATACGTAAGCCACTGCAGCCGGCAAGACCTATCCATCGCACTATACCTGACCATGGTGAGTATGGTCACTCAAACCCTGGACTTTCTGACTGAAGGGAAGCAGTTTCATACAATGTAAGCGACGGAATAGCCATTTTCGGTTCCGGCAAAAGGCCAGTATACAATTATGGTGGTGGTCATGGGGACCAAATGTCCGTAGCTTCAGCTTATAAAGTGGGGTAAGTGGTAGTCTGAAAACTCTTCATGAGACTGTGCTGAGATCTAATACTAGATTGGAGGACAGTCTACTCTATGGAAAGAGCAGACTGACATTATTTACCAGCATCTACTTGCCCATTGGGGCACTGAGTCTCCATGACCAACTAACTATAACATGGCCCCTTAACACGTGCGGAAATTCTGGATTTCCCGCAGAATTTCTGCCTGTGCCCGTTGCCATAGGATTGCATTAGAAAATGCTATCCTAGGCACACAGCCGCGATTTGTCCGCTTGAAAACCTATCACGGCATGTTTTATTCCTGTGCGAGTCTCGCAGAGGCCCGCACAGAAACGTCACAAGGGACGAGACGGCTCCGCTCTGCGCCGGCAGCAGGCGCATAGCAGAGATAGAAGACGCCGGCAGCGGGTGAGCCGCAGGCTTCTGCAGGGGCATGGGGGAAAAAAGCTTGTTTGTATGACCCCATTCAAAAAAATGGGGTTCATATTTGTGTGCCTCGCAACACACAAATCTTGCACAATTGTCTTGGCTGTGTGAAAGCGGCCTAAGTGATGAAAATACACTCGATGTTTCCTTTGCAGGAGATGTATTGATGGTTAACTTCCAAGCCATGTTCACCGATCGTTGTGGAGACCGCATTAAAGATCACTGTCATTTGGTAAGATGCCTCGTTATCTGCGGGCGCTCAGATTAACCATAATGATGTATAGTTTTCTTCTGTTCATGATGGACCTCTCGGTCTGGACTCGCACTTCTGTCAGAGGCTCCATCCTCGGCTTCTGTTGCAGATTTCATCATATCTGGTGGGAAGAATATAGAAGCGGGAAGAGCTATTCTTCCCATCACAATGACGGACCACATTGTAAGTTAGTGGGGTACATCAGTGGCACAACTGATGCCGGCAGCGACGGATTTAAGTCAAACAAAAACTACAACGAAGTAAGTGTGAAGAGTTTTAGGGCTTATTCACAGATGCATATTCATGGGCTGAAAAATGCAGATTTCCTGCATATTTTGGCCATTTAGCTGGCGTTCTGCATATTCAGTGACTATTTCCACTGGCCCATTCACTTCTATAGTCTATTTTGGTGTGTAATACGCACCAAAATAGAGTATACTGCATATTTTTTCACACAACTGAAAATTGCGTAAAAAGTCCACAGATGTGAATGAACCCGTTTGAAACCAAGGAGGTCTGTTCACTCCATATATCGCTCATCAAAAAAATAACTAAAATATGTGTATAATACCCGTCGTAAATGAGCCCTAACGGTGGAAACGCACGGTCCTGCTAGCTGCACATGGTTAAACCACACACTCCCATGGAGACCAGCGGCCATACTAGTTGGTGCAAACCACCGTACTATTATGGCGCAGTTAAGCGTGGGCTCTGGAGCCGTGCCCCATTATCACTTCTATGTGCCAGCTGTATTATACAGATTACACCCCACACTACAGACCGGGATCAGAGAACTCCAAAGCTGGCTATTTAACCACTGAGAGGTTGCATTAAGAGGGGACTCCCTCTATTCCCGTCATCTTGAAGTGCTGGAGGATTGCTCCACCTACCAGAGACCTGGCCCAATAGGCTGTATTGACAGTTATTCATTGTCCAGTAATATCACGCTGTCACATGGTGAAGTTACAGAGTGCTACTAAAAAAATAAAAAGGTTTAAAATATTAAAAGGAAAACGCACCCAATTTCCTCTATTAAAATGCTTTATGTAAAAGACGATTGGTTTTTTTTTTCCACATCCGTAACGACCCGAACTCTAAAATGATCACAATATTTTGTTAAAATGCGTCTGACAGAAGCCACTAACTATAATGGGTTCTGTCTAGAGATGAGCGAGCGTACTCGCTAAGGCAAATTACTCGAGCGAGTATTGCCATTTGTGGGTGCCCGCTCGTCTTAAAAGATTCGGGTGCCGGCGGGGGAGAGCGGTGAGTTATGGGAGCGAGCGGGGGGGAGAGAGAGAGATCTCCCCGCCCCCTGCTGGCACCCGATTCTTTTAAGACGAGCGGGCAGGTACTCGCAAAAGGCACTAGTCGCTCGAGTAATTTACCTTAGCGAGTTCACTCGCTCATCTCTAGTTCTGTCATAAATGCTTGAAGAAAAAAGGGGGAAAAAAGAAAAGCACTTTTTATCTTTCCCCATTAAAATGATGCCCCCCCCCCCGGACAGAACCCGTTATAGTCAGTGGGTTCTGTCAGGTGCTGCTGGTATCCGTTATTTCGACAGATGCGGCAGCTGTTTTATTTTCGTTGTTCTGTTCCATAAAAGAACAGAAGGGCAGAAATGTCAAACACAACCATGCAAAAGAAATCTTGACTTTAATGGCTTTTTTTTATACTTTATACCAAAAATGGCATGTGTGTGTGAAAGAAACCTTGAGCTCGTTTTTTTGGGGGGGGAAGGGGGGGGGGGGGGTTTGTATTGTTTTTTCCCCTATTGCACAGGTTGAGTGACTTTCACCCCTCCCATTTTCTGCTCGTTCAGTGAAGTAATGTTATGATCGCAGTAATGCCTCAGTAATCTCTCTTCTGATTTCAGTGGTGCTCTACTGAAGACTCTCATGATGATTTTGAGGATCCGGTAACTGAGGAACCACCAGTAAATGAGAGAAAAGGTGCGTTCCATAATCTTTTACCTCAGGCAATCCATTAGTCCGTATTTGTTTCTGTGTCGTTCTGCTTCTTCAGTCCTGCTGTGATGGGTATTAGAATATATTCCTAGCGTTGTATGTTTAATCCCTTCCCGCTCCAGGACGTACCGTTACGTCCCGGGAGCCTGGTACTTCCCGCAAAAGGACGTACCGGTACGTCCTGGAGATAGCACGGGATCACATAAGATCCCGCGCTATCCCGCAGCGGGAGCCGGCTGTCAGTCACAGCCGGCGTCCCGCTCCAACAGCGGGGGGACATCGGAGATGCGCCCGCCGCTGTTAACCCCTTCCCTGCCGCGATCTAAGTAGATCGCGGCAGGGAAAGAGTTCACAGAGGGATCGCGATCCCTGTGTGTCTCCGGCCGGAACTCGCGATGTTATCGCGAGAGCCCGGCCTGTCGCCATGGCAACAGGACGCCAGACACTGGCGTCCTGTATTGCCTGTGCCTATAATCGCTGTACAAGCGATAAGGCATGGCAGAGCAGTAGCTCTGCCATGCCTTATGACAGCGATCATAGGCACAGTGATGTAAGTCCCTCAGAGGGACTCAAATAGTATAAAAAAAAGAAAAGTGTAAAAAAAAGAAAAATGTAAAAAAAAATGTGAAAAAAACCCCTTTTTTATGCTTTTTCTAATATTAGCATAAAAAAAGGGAAAAAAAACTAAAACCCCACATATTGGATATTGACGCGTCCGTAACGACGTGTAAAAAAGGTTGAACACGCTTTTTATTTTGTACAACAAAAAGCGTTAAAAAAAACGCTAAAAAACAGAGGCAAAATGCTAATTTTTAGCATTTTGCCTCACAAAAAATGCAATAAAAGTGATCAAAAAAGCCGTACATTTCCCAAAATGGTACCAATAAAAACTACAGCTCGTCTCGCAAAAAATAAGCCCTTAAAGAGCTCCGTACATAGAAAAATAAAAAAGTTACAGGACTTTGAATGCAGCTATAGAGAAAAAAAAAAGATTTCCAAAAAAAAGGGGGTTTATTGCAAAAAAGTGTAAAAACCTAAAAAAATATAACAATTTTGGTATCGTTGTTACCATACCGACCCGCAGAAAAAATTTAGTGTGTCATTTATGCTGCATGATTAACGCTGTAAAAAAAAAAATTAAAATCTATGGCAGAATTGATGCGTTTTCTCTCCCTGTTATCATTAAAAAATAAAAATAAAAATTTTACGATATTGTCTATATACCCAAAAGTGGCACCGATAAAAACTACAGATCGCCACGCAAAAAACAAGCCCTTATACGGCCGCGTCCACGGAAAAATAAAAAAGTTATGGCTTTTGAAAAACGGAGATGGAAAAATGCCAAAAAATCGCTTGGTCCTCAACGCCAAAATAGGCCGTGTCATTAAGGGGTTAATAATGTACTGTGAAGATAAGGTGGCAGTCTTTATTTTGTTCTGTGGTCTCTAGAAGGCAGCTCTATGGTTAATTAGTGTTTTAAATTTGGTGCTACATCTCTTTTTTATGGCCCGCCTAAGGCCACTCACACACGTGCGTTCAGATAAACGCTGCTCGAAACCGTGGCATTTTACTGCGATTTTTGAGTGGCGTTTCTGAACACATGGTGCAGTGTTTGATAGCACTTTTTAATGCAGCCCATCACGGTGATGAAGTGTGTTTTAAAAAACCTGGAAAAGCAGAAAAATAGAACAGACAGCGCTCGAAAATTGAGCGCAGGTCTTTAAGGGCCCTATTAAAATTGATGGAGCGTTGTACCACTATTAGTGTGGCGCTTGGGACGCCACACTAGTCACGGAAAAAAGAGGCTGATGTTAGAGTGGCCTAAGGCAGGGGTCCACAACCTTTTTGGCACCAGGGACCGGCTTCAAGCAAGAACATTTTTACAAGGCCCAGCAGGGTTGGGAGGGACATGGGCTTTGGTTATATGGGGCAGGGTTATGAAGGGGGTTGGAGTGCATACTTATTCAATTATGACATTTAGAATGTCCTGGCATTACACACATAGGCCAGTATAATATATCCCCCCCCCCTCTACCCGCCTGGCAGCACACACATAGGGCAGCATATAATTTATCCCCCCCCAGCACACACATAGGGCAGCATATAATTTCTCTCCCCCCACCCCCTCCCTCAGTAACAGGCAGCCCCCCCCCCCAGTAACAA